>NW_012130128.1:889745-907283 GCF_000143395.1 Atta cephalotes | reverse complement strand
ACACACACACACACACACACACACACACACACACACACAGAGAGAGAGAAGGGGGGGGGGGAGGGGAGGCCCTCTATTGTGAGATACAGAGTTCATTTTAGATAAATCCCTGGTAAAAATTTTTCTCGTAATTTTTATACGAATTGAAAAATGAAACATTTTTTAGGAATACTTGGAAATATTCGGAAAATTTACATTTTCTCTCAGAACTTCTCATACAAGTGAATTCTGAAATAGTCTGAAATTTCTCAATCCAGAATTTTTAAAAAGTACTTTTATATTTTTTAGATTTTGTAACATTTCATCAGAAATTATATTTACAAAAAATCTTAAAAATCTTACGATATCTTATAATTAACATATATGAAAAATTCTGAGAAAAGATGTAGATTTTCTGAAAGAATGTTCCAATTCGCATAAAAAATGTGAGAAAGTTATAAAATTATATTAATTCTGAGAAAAATTTTCACCAGGGATGCTAGAAGCCTATAAGCAGAATTTTAAAAAATGATAGGTCATTTTAAAAGGAATTTAATAAGCTTTAAGATAACATTATATAAAATTTAATTCAAATTCCATTTTTTTTTTGAAAATTAAAGAAAAGTGAGCAAATCGGAAAGTCAAAAAAATTGTGCTCCTAACATGAAATGCCCCGAAAAATCGATAGTAAAAGTATATCAGTATTGCAATTAAAAAATTTTAATGTTTCTAAAATCTAAACAAATACAGCTAAAAATGCGCTAAAATTGAGCATGCGATAGATTATTAGAACTAGAACTCGTTTTCAGGTTGGAATCAAGCATCGTAGAAATAGGCACTCGACGTTTATTCTTCGACGGTTGTCTTTTTTATTGTACAATAACATTTATACTTTAGCAACGATTTTCACTATGACATAGTATAGGTTAGTATACATAGTATAGGTTCATATTAGAAATACCCTGAGTGTTTCATACCACGTCTTATGATTTTACGATCATCAAATCTAACTTCTGTAATTAAACAATTCAATATATCTCGTATTTTTCTATTAGTACAACCTTACTCTATCACTACATGAAGACTTTATTGCCAAATATTTATTTATTAAATAATAAACAAGGTTTAAAGGCTCATCTCAATGAAACTTGAAGACATCCAAATTCTAAAATCTTGTTTTACAACTGTTTAACTACGGGCATGATTTAATAATGAATTTTCTACTAAATAGTTTTTTCAATCCAAGAGCAATAAATTCATGGTGGAATCAATAGATAGCGTTTATTAGTTCAGTAGAAACATCGCTATCTCATAATAGGAAGCTTTACTCTATATCTATCTCTCTAATCTAGAAATCAAACAACTCAAATTATTTAGTCCTTTCATGCATGATTAGTATTTTTGACAATTCTGTTTATGTAAAATACGATTCCGATAACTTTAATACATCACGCGTTACGCTTTTTTTCAATCATCTTTTCTCTCAATCTCTAAAATTACGTATATCATTTTTTAATTTACTTGAAAATAGAAGCTACAACTACTTACATACGCATTACAAAGTGCATGCAGATATTAAAAAAACTTGATAAAGAATTTGAAAAAAGTAGAAAATTAACAAATTAAACTAAATTAAAAATAAATTCCGAAATTAAACTAAATTAAACTAAAGTAGAAATAAGTTCAAACTAAAAAACGATGTATTACTCTTTTAAGGATAAATCCGCTTTCGGAGAATGTATTTCTAAAAAATACAAATAGATGAAACAATTTCCATTATTCTTTCGATATACTTTCGATATAAAAAAAAAGATAATGCAATGATCATGCATGGCCGGCGTATCCAAAAAAGAGGGTAGGGGATTCAATTTCTTCTCGAAATTGTTTATTTATTTTCTCATTTTTAATTATAAAACATAGTATCTATAGCAAAATCTGATTAGTCAATTCAAGAATTCTAGAATATTCCAAGTAAAAGTTTGATTTTTCCAGGATTCAGCCCATCAATTAATTTTCATCGATTTCCATAATATATGTTTTGTATTTAAGTTATTCTATATAAATGAATTAAACGCACATTTGGAGCAATATTATTTACTGCTTTATAAGTGATATCAAACGAATATTCCATCAACATAAATGATTTTTCCATGTTTTATTTTAGACATTCAAGTTTTTTATTTGTAACTTATTGCTCTTTATGGCAGAACTTATACCCAACACAACTTTTCTTTTTATTTCTTTCTTTTTTCATGATTTTTTTAGAATGAAAGAATGATGAATAAATTCCAGATCAGCCTTGAAATTTCAGGGGTTTTTCAGGAATTCTTCAGGATACATATAATTCCAGGATCTAAGGAT
The DNA here is from genome assembly GCF_000143395.1 of Atta cephalotes. Classification (NCBI taxonomy): domain Eukaryota; kingdom Metazoa; phylum Arthropoda; class Insecta; order Hymenoptera; family Formicidae; genus Atta; species Atta cephalotes. Next base: position 904,943 of record NW_012130128.1, on the reverse strand, counting down.
ATTCAAAGATCACTGGACACCATATAAAAGAATACAATTTCACTTTTTGACTCGCCGAGTAATTTTTTGTTGTCGCATAAAATATTTTTTCTTCTTGTTACAGCTACGTAAATGATTTCTGGAAGGTTTTTGAGCCGAAAAACAACAGAACATTGTATATATCTGTGTACATAGCGCTATACGTTAATAAATACTCCATTATTTACATTTCGTTTTTAATATAAGTATATTTCGCTTATACTTTCTTGAGGAAACAAAAGAAAATTTATAATTTACAAATTAACTTAATATTTGTTTCCATTTAAAATCCATTTAAAAAGAAAACAAAAAAGAAGATATTCAAGCTCTAAAATATTTAAAGAAACAATTCATTAGTGCAAAAAATGGCTATTTATGTGATAACAGATAATTGATAAAATCCTCCGTCTTCCAAAAATCCTGGATATGTCCATGATGATGATCCGTATACGCAAGATAATCTCTTATCAACGAGATCTTTAAATTTATTACCCACGAATTGTAGTACGGATGTAAATTCAGAATGCGAAGTGCCATGTTCAACAGACAATTATGTCTGATGTATATGTGCGCGCGTGTGCGCGCGTGTGCGTGCGTGCGTGCGTGCGTGTGTGTGTGTGTGGTGTGTGTGTGTGTGTGTGTGTGTGTGTGTGTGTGTGTATGTATATGTGATTATTTTCGTTTTCTTCTTTCCTGTTCATGCAATGCGGATGCACAACGTGCCGGATAAGATCGAAGATCCATGAGTCATCGGGAATTCGAAACCCATTCAAAACTGGTTATTTGACCGATGGAATGTAGCTTTTAATAAAAGGAACAAGCCTGCGGTTATTGATGGCTTATATCGTTTACGAGAGCGCGAGGATACACTCTCATGAAAGGAGAACGTTGATTATCGTTATCACGTTAATTATCATGAGCAATACTATGCTATACTATGAGAGAATTTTTTAAAATCAATGTAAAGAAAGTCAACGAATAATTTTATATTAATGCTTTTTAAATTATTGTTAGATATCTGACAGAAGATATTGCTACACTTACCTTCGTTTAAAAATTCGCATCTTTCGAGCACTACCATCAACAACTAATTCTTGTTATAAATTAGGATAAAATTCTACACATGTAGAAAACGGACCGCGATTCTCTCGCTTTTATTTTCCGATGTTAATTATCCAAGCGATGATAATTAATCAAAATAAAAGAGAGTGTAAGAGAGCAAGGAAAAGCGCGCGCGCGCGCTCGCACACACACACACACATACACACGCACACACACACACGCACGCACGCACGCACGCGCGCACACACACACACACACACACACACACACACACAAATGTGTAAAAATAATCAATTCAAAGTAAATTATAAGATTAGTAAGTACGGCCTTCCCAGCAAACGAGAATGAATTGAAATGAATTGAAATGGATTCAGATTTTCATTGATTCACGAATGTTAAAATGAATGCTTTTCAATCCTGAATGCATTTTTATTCATTTATAGGAATTGCATATCTTTATGCCTTTCAATCTAAAAATAATATTAGCTTCTTTTGTGCACACAAACACAATTGTTAATACTGTTCATTCAAAATTTTGAATAGGAAATGCATTTTTCATCCAATTGAATCCAATTAAATCCAAAAAAAGTATTCGCTATTTAAAATAGGCATTTGGATAGAAAAAAATTTCAATCCATTTTAATCCATTCTCATTTGCTGGGTTCAGAGATTCTGAGATAAAATATAAATAAGAGAGAGAGAGAGAGAGAGAGAGAGACAAATGAAAAATTGTAAACACTTAATATTTATACGATTGTAATACGTTAAATATATATTCATTTTTTAGTTAATTTACATTTTAATTGAAATGCGTTTTTAAAGTATGAATCTCAAATGCGTTCCTTTTTATTATTAATTAGATCGCTAAATCGTGCGGATGCTTAAATCGAGTTATATTTGCTTACGCGAAAGAAAGTGCAGCATAGAACAAAGGGAAAAAACTAACTTGATTATTTGCGCTATGTTGTCAACACAGTTTTCAATTCGCTTCACTGCAATTATTGTTGTGTCAACGATATAATGTGCATATGCATACATACATATATGCAACATACCTACTTGCCACTTCTTTCTTCTTTTTCTCCTTTTTATTTTTTTGAACTTGTTTTTTTTGAACTTGCGTTGTCGTCTGCACTTTATAAGTTCGCACGAGTAACATTCAATTCAAACACTTATTACGCGCTTATTTCGCATACGTCGTACGCAAGCGTGCAAATGCAGAATCCAAACATACGGAATCTAATTGGTATTGATATCTCTTGTTGCGTCAGCGACAACTATCCCAGATCGACAATGAATCGTAGATAAATCTTTTTTGCGTTGATATGATATCGGCAGAATAATCCTAATTTGTCTTTTATTTCTTCCCTCCTGTCGCCCGCCACTGTCATTCCACTTTCAGAGATGGATTCCAATCGATTTTAGCTGCTCTATGTAAAAAAAAGTATCACAATTGATAATAACACCTTGCATGGCTCAACAATGTTTTATGCTACAGAAAAGGAGATAGATAGATAAAAGGAAGAGAGACATTTTTAAAAATTTTATTCTCATTATGTTTAAAAAAAAAAAATCTTTATACAAATCTTATTATTTATGATACATATATCAGCCAGTAACGTATTTACAATTTTAATGCAGTTTATTTTACACGCAACAACTTTTATAGAATTTTTATTCCATTTTCATGTATACAAAAATAATAAGAACGAAGATAATACTAATACAGAAATACTTAATAAAAATTAGGGATGCACCGGATGTCTGGAAAATATCTTGTACCCGGTATTATCCGGCACTTTTTACTATCCGACCGGATATCATTAGTATCCGGGAATATATCCAATTTCATATTATTAAATTGTTGATTTGTTTCTTATATAAATGTACTAGGAATAAGTATGCATATTCATGCTACAATATCTTGTACATTGGTGTAAAATTAAATCTTTTTCTCTAGGGCTTTCTTTTTAGAGGACATTTTCTCGGAATCTGATAATTTTACGATCCGGTGTATCCCTAATAAAAATATCATTAAACCTTCAAATCGCCTAATATTTGTTGAAGAACTCGCATCCCATCTTGGAATTTATAATATATGTACGATCGTTCTAACGATGATCTAATGGAACACCTTTTCATCAAAATGACTTTTCCATCCTCCTTCTTCGTTAAATTCCAGATATTGCGAAAGTAAATTGTTTGAATAAAGTTATTGACGAGGCTAGAACTGGTCCATACACACACATGTACCTATAATATAATTGTTATTTATTTTACCATAAAACCAACATCATTGATTGAAAAATCATCAAGACTAAATAATTCTCGGAAATTTAATTTTCCGACAATATTACTTATAAGGGCTTGTTTACTATAAAATTATCCAAGTTCATTTTTTTTTAAGTTGGAGAAAAAATAGATAGAAGATGAATCAAAATCGTATGTTTATTTAGATGAATGAATAATGAAATATGAATAAAGTCGGCGGTACAAGACGCTTGTTTCCTTGATGGATTGCTAGCTAGAATAAATTTTTGTCATCGTATTGGCTGCGATGCTGACTTTGTCAATACCTCAGCCAATACGATGGCAATATTCTAATCCAACAGGAATTAGGAATCCAGCAAAAAAACAAGCAGGCTTAATATACTGGAGACCAAAGTAAACACGTGTAATATAACACGTTTTGTTTTAGAAAGAGAAAGAGAGAGAGAAAATACAGATTTTTTTCTCTATTCGAAAAAGCAGAAATCTGTTTTTTCAAAGGTACAAATAATATTTCTTCCTTACATTCTTTTCTAAAATTCGTGAACATAAATTCATCGAATGGAGTATCAAGGCGCAAATTTTGGCGATACACGAATTATTATCTCCAGGAGCTTCATCACTTAAGAGATAATCATCCAATTCATCTATCAAAAGCACAGAAGGTACCATAGTTGCATAGGTATGCAGTTTATAAAGATGTTGCTCGAGAGCTTCGTAATCCGACAAATATCTGCATAAATAAATATATCAAGACGGCTATGCGCGCTGTGTAAAATATCGATGGACATGAATGAATAAACGTCAGATGTATAAATATCGTTAGATAAGATATTTACTCTTTTTAAATAACAATTAAATTCAAGATAAACATAAAGGAGTTCTCAGTAAACGAGAATGGATTGAAATGAATTGAAATGGATTCAGAAATATTGATTCACAAATGTTAAAATAAATGCTTTTCAATCCTGAATGCATTTTTATTCATTTATAAGAATTGCATGGAGCATATCTCTATGCTTTTAAAAATAATATTAACTTTTTCTGTGCATTGTGAATTGAATACTATTCAATTCAAAATTTTGAATAGGAAATGTTTTCAATCCAATTTTTCAATCCAATTGCATCCAATTAAATTCAAAAAAAGTATTCGCTATTTAAAATACGCATTCGGATAGAAAAAAATTTCAATCTATTTTAATCCATTCTCTGTTTGCTGGGTTGCAGTGACAACAATTGTTGACAAATAGGAGACATCTGCAGATGTAAAAAAATATATATATTATAATATAATAATATAATAATAAATTAATAATATAATATAGTATATAAATCTAGTATATAAATCTTACATGAATCTCATTAGTTTGAGCGCGGTGACTGATGGATTTCTTCTGTCGTGACAAATCGCCGGTCGTTTTTCCAGAAGTATCGGGGTAATGTAAACAAGCTGTTGTCCCTCTTCCGCCCAATACATCGCAGCCTAGATGTAGGAAAATGTTTTCTTTCCACTTTAGGACATATATCTTGTAGGAATGTGAGAGAGACAGATAATTTTGACGTCATATGATGTTACTTCCCAGCAAACGAGAATGGATTAAAATGGATTGAAATTTTTTTCTATCCAAATGTATTTTAAATAGCGAATACTTTTTTTGGATTCAATTGGATTGAAAAACTGCATTTCCTATTCAAAATTTTGAATTGAACAGTACTCACAATGCACAAAAAAAGCTAATATTACTTTTAGAAATTACTGAAAGGCATAAAGATATGCTCCATGTAATTCCTATAAATGAATAAAAATGCATTCAGGATTGAAAAGTATTCATTTTAACATTCGTGAATCAATATTTAGAAAATCTGAATCCATTTCAATCCATTCTCGTTTGCTGAGTTACACTTTCATTTGTCATTTATATGTACGTTTGTACATTACCTACATACCTCATACATAAAGGATTTACTCAAGTCTTTCGGCCCGCACAACAGCGTTGTCTTGACATTTTTCGGAAACATAACTGTTAATATGTAATCCTGCTGATTGTGACTTGTAAGTTGTAACTGCTTTTATCAGTCTCGACGGATATTCATATTATTCGAAATTAGTCTAACCTCACTTTTATCGCGCGTACTATTCTCCATTGTCTAGCTGTTTCTACTTTAGTTATTATAATCAATGTTATACAATTTCATAACTTAATTATTACATGGTACTTGTATGTATGGCAAGATCAAGATGGCAAAGCAGCCAAGCATGCTTACCGAGCGATTGAATACGATTGATTGGATCTATAAGTAATAACCAATTAGTTCACTTGCTCGGTGAGCAGACTAGTCGTTTTTTCAACTTGACAACGCATCCAATGAAAAGTGAAAATTTGATGTATGATAAACATTATAAACGCTTTGTAATTCGTATATGTAAATTTTTGCTTCATTGCTTTTTGGGTGTAGAAATGATATAGTCAACTCTGTAGATAGATTTTCAAATATAACTTTAATAACTATGTTAGAACTGTCATGAAATTTGGTAACCTTATGATGGAATTGTATAGCGTGATAGCTATTCGTATAAAACTTGTACTCTATGTATAAAATATGAAGGATATTCAAATTTTTATTACAGTTTAAATTCACACATCTCACTGATGACGCGTGTTGTAACATATTGGCTATATCATGTGAATAAATCTGGAACTCTATAATTTGTGTACTTTCTCGAAAAAAAATTGGTAGACGCAAAGTTTGGTAGAATAAAGTTCCGAGACAATACATGCAACGAACAAACTCATCAATTCAGTCAGCATTTTCTGCCATTACCACTGCGATATATATTCTTGAATGTCACAGGGATATCATTCATTCTTAGCATCATCAGTCTTTTCTGAAAGCCTTTCTCCGATATAATTGTTGTGCATTGGTCTACATTTAGCTCAATCTCAGTTCGCTTATATCTGCTGCTTTTATCGAAGATTACCCAGGCGCGAAGATAACCCAGATTTACAAATTTTTTTCAAGAGAGAGTACGGGTGCGTTCTAAATTACGCATGAAGCGCATGATGCATCATTTGTCATTATTGTTCACCAAAGTATAGTAAAGGAGGATACATCATGCACTTCATGTATAATTTAAAATGCATCTTATACATTCTAAAGTACACGCCTCATTGGATACACAATTATAATTTGAATTTGAACATTCCTCGTATATCACACATGACAAATATACATACACACATGCATACATACATATACATTACATATATATATATACAGGTATATTATTAGGTGTAGTAAAAAGAAATCCATTATTTTTCCATTCAATTTCATGCAAAAATAATGGATTTCTTTTTACTATACCTAATATATATGAATAGAAATAAATATGTTAAAAGACACGATCCTGATAGCCACTATCGGCCATACTGGAACTAGGTTTGGCTGGTCCTCCAGGTACTTGATGATGCGGATGTCGCATATGACCAGGTCGTCTTGGTGGTGCCAAATATTCAAACATGCTCTGAGTATGCTGCGCCAGCATTTTGCTGAGATCGCATGGCATTGGATCAGTCCAGAAAAAATCATGATTTAGCGCGGAGTCAGAGTCACATCTTTTGCTAGGATCGAGTATTAAAAGTTTATCCAATAAGTCACAGGCATAAGGATCCTTCAGATACGGCTTCAGTCTGTCTTTGACCTATATATAAAATCATTAAGCAATTAACATCATTTATTCACTGACTCAAAATTTAAAATGCAATATAAAAATGTGTTACACGTCTGATTCAACGTACATGATTTAATTGATTGAACAGAATATCAATTTACATGAAATTTTTAAATCAAGTGTAGCTTGTAATCATATTATTAGTCACAATGCTTCCTTAAAATATTATGCAATGCAATTCTTTACCTTTCTTTTTTGCCCTTTGGGAAGATCCATTTTGGTAAATAGATCCAAATTTTCAACGCCAGGCCACACCTCAGTCGTTATTGAGCCACACAATTGTGAAATCAATATAAGCTGTTGTTGCTCGGTACTTCCCTGCATTATAGGAGACCTGCAGATTTGAAAGACAAAGTATATGATTACGCGAACAAAAATCACAAGCAAGAACATAATCATAGAAAAATGTAAACCTTGTCCACATTTCTGCCATTATACAGCCAGCGCCCCATAAATCCACTGGCGGTCCATAATTTCTGTCCCCAAGTAGAAGCTCTGGTGGTCGATACCAAAGAGTAACAACTCTATTGGTATAACGATTCGAATGACCATTTTTTGCACTGAATGCTCGTGCCAAACCAAAGTCAGCTAACTTTAATACGCCATTCTTTGTTATTAAAACATTAGCGGCTTTCATATCTCTATGTAAAATCTGTGAGAAATTAAGTACTTTTTGTGATACTGAATGTAATAATTATTATAACAATGTCAATAGTAACAATTAATGATATTGAATAACTTTATTCTATGACCATGATAAACAATATCATCGCAATTGTTGTTTTAATAAACTAATTTTTTAAACTATTAAATTTTTTAAAACATTACATTATGCATACTTATAATAAGAATATTAAAATATTTAAAGATAAATGTACGTATGCAAATTGAAATATAAAGTATGTAAAGATTGTTATATCTTGATGGAAAATAACCTTGAATCTTTTTATTACTTTCTATTAACAAATACTGATTGAACTTTTTTAGAAACTTTTTGAGATCTTTAAAGGGATGTAAAATGAATAAGTAAATCTTTTCTCACCTTATTACTATGTATATAGTAAAGACCATTTAGTAACTGTTGCATAACCTTTTTTATTTCGCCTAAACTAAATTTCACATTTACATTTGACAACAAACCAGCCAAGTCATGTTCGCAGAAATCAAATATCAGATAAAAAGTAGACCGATATCGATTATACTGAGTTGCTGAAAACATTGTGAAATTAATTAAATTAGATTATACAACGTCAAAATCAATTACTATTTAATGCTGTTTATAAAATCATTTTTTCGAATCATTAATCCGAATATTTTTTGAATATTTATAATTATAGCGTTTTTTATATATTTCTCTGAGAGGTATTTCTATCTAATGAAAGAGTAAACTCCTATGTGTACATTATTAATAATTGTACAATAACTTAGAAGGTAGCCCAGCAAACAAGAATGAATTGAAATGAATTGAAATGGATTCAATTTTCAAAAATATTGATTCACGAATGTTAAAAATGAATGTTTTTTGCAATTCTGAAAGCATTTTTATTAATTTTTAAAAATTGCATGGAGCATATCTCTTTTCAATCTAAAAATAATATTAGCTTTTTCTGTGCACACAAATAACACAATTGTGAATACAATTCAAAATTTTGAATAGGAAATGCAGTTTTTCAATCCAATTGTATCCAATTGAATTCAATTGAATCCAATTAAATAAAAAAAAGTATTCTCTATTTAAAATACGCATTTGGATAGAAAAAAATTTCAATTTCCATTCTCATTTGCTAGGAGAGTAGTACATATATACATATATAAAAATTTATATATTTACCTCGTGTCCTGCAAATCTCTATAAGGTTAACTACATTCTCATGTTTCAACAATTGTAATATCTTTATTTCACGTAATGCCGTAATGGGAAACTGTAACAAGATTTAATATATACATATAACAAGTTATAAATTTTTAAAAATAGAGTAAATAGAGTAAAAGGAAAAACATGTTTGCATTAATATAAAGATTATGTTAACACAAGCATTAATAAAAAATTTATAGCACAACATTTCAAAGCAATGTTAACAATCATAGAATTAAATTAAATGATATACTATATATAATATAAAGTAAGCTTACTCCTTCTTTCTCATTGTCCATTAATACCTTCTTCATTGCAACAAACTTTTTGTTTGTTTTTTTGTCTTTAGCCTTAAATACCTCTCTATGAAAAAAGAGAATACATATACACATAATACAAATTAGAAAATTTAAAGCAGATATTTATTCAGAATACTCTCCTCACACTTCAAATTCTGAAAAGTACGACTATGAATAATTGTGTTATTGAAAAAATACCTGGATCGGACAAATCGTGGAGAAATTCGTTAATCGGTCGTAACTTTATAACATCGCGTAATCTAAACGTAAGATTTTTGCTTACCCGAAAGTTCCTTGGCCAATTTTCGCAACTTTTTCGTACTTGGAAGATTCATCGCAATATGGAAAATCGAATTCCTCGATGTATTTTTCCTTTTCCTTCGTATTCATCGTAATCACATATATGTATGTACGTACTAACGTAAACACAAGATCCTTGCAATGGGCGAGTTTAAGACTAAATCAAATCACTAAATCAAGACGCCAAAACTATGGTGGAAAGAATTAAAGGGTGCTTTTCATGGGGTGCATACATTTAAGATGTCTGTACATAACAGCGTCAAGCGTCGAGCGTTAGCATTGTCAGCGTCAAAATAAGTCACGTGATGGATTTTCATGACGCTACGACGCTCATTTTCAGCATCAATTGACGAATATCAAGTCAATCAATTTTGATCACATGATCTATTTTGATGCTGAAAATGAGTGTCAAGTGAAAATTCAGCCATAGAGAGTAAACACGATGTTGCAAACGCTTTGAAGCGTTTTTTAATTGGTCAGTTTGTAAAATTCTTTCTTCTAGTTCAAACGTTTCAAAGCATTTAATAGCGAGACTTTGACTACAGCCAGAAATTGACGAATATTAAGAGCTCAATAAAAGGAACAGAGAACAGAGAACAGAGAATAAGAATTTCTATCAGAAATCATGTGTTATGAAATACACAGTTTCTGATAGGTTGCAATTCTTATTCTTTGTTCTCTGTTCCCTGTTCTCTGTTCTCTATTCCTTTTATTGTGCGAAGTTCCTTATTCTCTGTTCTTTGTTCCTTTTGTTGTGCGGATCCCCTTAGAATTGCAGAATGGCGTCATTGAAGCAACCAATCAGCGCTATTCCGCACTTTTCCATCATGCAAGTTTTATGTGCTATTCACATAATGCGTCAAAGATGTATCCAGGGTATCGATTAAATGTAAATTTTCATGAAATTTTCATTTTTTCACTTTTCGTACGTATCAATCTCATGTGAAAAGTTTCACTTTCAAATGATATCAGACTTAGTGATTATGTAAGAAAATTATGAGAAAGTAAAATCAGATGTAAGAAAGTTACGAGAAAGTGAAGTCATAAGGCGAATTTACATCGTTCCTCTTAAATTTACGAAAATTTAACAATTGTTTCACGGGTGTATGTACATACAAGTATATATGCACATATATACGTACTTTGATAGGAAATCACATTGTGCTCATTATTTGTTGTTCCTTATACATATAATACAAAGAATAACAATGAATGTAACTCAAAAATTAAAGGAAATACTGTTAAACATAATGTCAAAAAATTTGGATATTGTGCGGGGAAGAGGATCGCGAATTTCTCAGAGTCATTGGAACTGGTAAAATGTTATTTCATTATTCTTATTCTTGATTGTATGTAACAAAAAAACAATATGCATTTAAAACTCGTAGAAAACTGTATGAGAGAACATAGCAGAAACCCTAAATTCTTCCGGATTGGAGCCGGAGAAATCTTCATCCGAATGAAAAAAGATTATTTTTTAACCTGTTTTATAAATTTCTATTTTTTATTATAATTGTCACTTTTTAATTTTCATGTGATTTTTATGCACTTCATATTTTTATCTTTTACTCATATATTTAATTTAACATCACGCACACGTTTTCTTAATATACGAAGTTTTCGTCTGTCAACTGCATGCTCTTCCTCTTCGCACCATTTACGATGAGAAACCACGCAATATCCATTTCAAATATATATTTCAAATAGACATTCAAATATTTGATATTTGTCGAAAGCAAGAGAGTTCTAGTGCAGTCTAATGAAGCAGAAAACAGACCAAAAGATCGAAAAACAAGTTTATATCAATTTACTAAAAAGATAACTAGAATTTGACGTTTTAGGCATTTCTTGCCAAAAAATTTCTTGTGAACTATTTCACATTTTATTAGCCAAAAATTACTTAATCACTTATTCATTACATTCACGTGAATTTGTTCACTTTTTGTGTATTCATTCCTAGGGGAAATTTTTTACATAATCGATATCCAGAATGAATATAATAGTTTAAAAATTACTAACTTTATATTAATAATTTGCTTATTAAAATGAAATATAACTTTTCAAATTGTAAAAACAATTATTACTGTTGTAGTATTTAATGTTTTACAATTAATATTTACAATCTCTTAACAATTTTTTGAACTGCTTTAACGCATTTACTATCATTTTTCCACATCGTGTGAACATAGCACAAAACTGGCGTGATGGAAAAATGCAGAAAAGGACACACTGAAATCGCACGTAATGCATTTTTTTTTTATCTTGGTACCTATATTTATGCACTCAGATTTTGTCATTTTGCTTCATTCGTCTCGACATTACGCAATTCCATTATATCAATTAGCATCAAATTATTTTAACTTCTCAAAATACAACGGTTTATTACAAGAATAATATCGCAACATCAAGTGCGTAATAGCACTGAGGTGACAGTCTCAGCTTGGATACGTTCGGGAAGACACTATTCGCGCTATGGACGCAAACGCTACAAACGCTACCAACGCTGTTCGTGGGGCCAATAGCGCGATAGCGTTAAACAATCCTAGCGTAGCATTGGTAGCATTTAACCAGAGAGATTTAACATTCGTCAAGATTAAGTTAATGTAGAGGATTCTGTTTTCAACCACCGATCAAACTTTTCTCTGTAATTTAAATTTTTAGAGTTTTGTAAAGTATACGTAACGTAAATTTTTCATTTTCTCGTAGTGAACAGAACGCAATCTCTATGATGGCCGTTAGACCGGAGTGAACAACATAACCTAGAAAAAAATTAACTAAATAAAGTTACTGAGTAGATTAATCAGATAAAAAAGGAAGAATCCTTGCATGATCTGTTGTTTGAGAAGAAGTGCATCTATGTCTAATAAGGATCTTAAGCATCTGCAGCAGAACATCCTGCCGAGTTATATCGTAACTTTTTTCCATACACGGGAATTAAAAATCGCCAATAACAAGACACCTCCAACTTTCACATTTGTAATAAAATCAAATACACAAGTTGAACTCTGCAGAAAACTTTGAAAAGTCAAAGATGATTGGTGATACACAAGCAAGAATTACGTTCACTCCTGCCTAGTGGCAAGCAATCAATTGCAGATTGAAATTAAAATTTCACTACGATAAAATTAAAAATCTACACGTATATACATTTACTTTACAAAGTTTTAAAGTAAGCAAAGTTTGGTGAGTTTCACTTGAAAACAGAAATCCTCCAGAAAACAGAATCCCCTCAAATTAATCTGATCTTGACGAATATTAAATACTACTAATGCTAGGCTAGGATCTTATAAACACTAATGCTACCAATCATACATTACCTCGGAAGGAATAGTATTGATAACGCGCAGTTGACGTAGCCTTATAATTATAAAAAATTAACCAATCGAATGAAAAAAGAATAATCGATTACGATTAGTCAATTTCTTATAGCTTAAAACTTAAAGCTTAGGCATGACTCAAGCCGTAATTGGACTATAAACAGCAATCAGAAGACAAACTGCATTGAAAATTGAGATTGAAATTAAGATTGAAATTAAGATTGAAGCTCAACCAATGAGAACAGAGCAGGCCGAGTTTGAGATTGAAATATAGGGCTCCGTCTATTTTTCCAATCTTTAATCTCAATCAATAAGCTTCCAGTATTTCCGTCATATGACTAATCTCACGTGACTAACCTCACCAAATATATTATGTACAAATTATAAAGGTTATAAGAAGTACAAATAGCACAATTAAAACGTGTGAGTGCAATTAAATGCGTAAACATTCATTTTATTTATTTAGTTATGTGTGATTCTAGCTATCCGATATTCTTACTAATCTCAATTTCCAATACATAGTCTAGATCACAGTTTTATGGATCTTCTACAATAAGCTATATAGTAATAATCATAAATCAGAAGTTAGAAACTAAAAATTGACCAATCTTGGTCAATTATTCTTCATACATTTGATTGTGATTAGTCAATTTTTAGCTTCTAATTTCTGATTTATTACTAATGTTTATTGTAGAATGAACATTACACTTAATATCTCTTTAATGCGCAAGTTGGCAAGGCCGACGTTTTTCTATCTTTGGTTTTGAGTGAAAACGCGAATGAGTCTAATTTCATTAAAATCAGAGGTAAAGTAGGTATTCTAAATTATCCTTTTTTTTATTAGATTCGTTAATTTCTTGCACGAATGTATCAAATGTAGGCCTAATTTTATCAACATTGAAGTTAGGGACAAAGGCTTATGTTAATAAGATTTACTCAGAACTATATAAATTTATTAATCAAATATTGGAATAATAAACATAATCATTAATATCTCGTAATTAAAGATAATAATTAAAGATAAGTATTTAAGATAAGTAAGAAATAATAATAGAAGTAAGTTAAGGATAATAATTAAATATAAGTAATTGAAAATAATAATTAAAGATAATTAAAGATAAAGTTACTTTAAGATAATTTGTCAGGTACTTTTTTCAGCATAATTATCAACAGCGATGCACAATTTCTTCCACAATTCTACAAGATTGTTTTCCGTCAAGCCAAATTTGCAAAATTCTTTTAATAAAGAATGATTTTCTTCAAAATTCCATTCCTAAATCAATTCCGTTTCTAAATTAACAGTATTTATCATTTATAGAATGATTTTGATCACACACACAAATCCACAATCGGAAATTATAAAATTTTTATATTATATAACTTGTAGTCCCTAATTTAATCTAACATACATATGTATATGTGTATGTATTTAATGTGTATGTAATTGGCAAAAAATTAATAATTTTGTATATTTACAAAATATTGGATATTATTTGACAATTAAATTTATATTAATTGTCGATAAAGTTAATGAAAATTTAATCAAAACCATTACTATAGTTTCTTTTTATTTAATAATATTAAGACATATTAAGATAATTTAAATAAACAATTTTTTACCTATGTCTGTAGATTTTATTATAAAGAAATGTTCAATCTGCCACATTAGGTTCAAAAATTTCATTGTCCATTGAAATATCACATAACTTTTCTCTGTATCTACAGATGAATGTACGTATATCTAATATATTTCCGTTTTCCTGAGTATATTGCTCAGAGCTTGCATATTTCTATATTTCTAAATTATGTAGAATCTGAAAATCTAAAATTCTTTGCATTGTAATCAAAAAGTGCTAAAAAGAAATACAGCTTTTACTGATGAATAATATTTATATGATCATTGTAATAATCTTATTGTGATTACTTACTAGACATAAGAAGAGAAAAGTTTGTCATATTTGTAATTTTCTGAAATCAAGGGGGATATTTCCAATATGCAATAATGATATTTATTTTTATTAAAATAAGACATTATTTTCTTGATTTTAAAATCATCATTTAAATGTTGAAAAAAAAAAGAAATTGAGATAAATAAAAAAAATAATTGCTTATAGAATTATATATTTTATAGGCTACGTTCGGAAACCTGGATAGTCCCCATGAATCACTTTATCTTTGTTTAACATTGGATGAACAACAAAAATAAAATGATACACAGATGATGTTTCCGAATACATCCCTAATATCCTTTCTATGTATACCTTCAAAATCATGGTTAATTCAATATCAAAGGAAATTGTTTTTGTTATTACTTCAGCATAACATAATATATATATATAATATATATAT
>NW_012130128.1:870342-889725 GCF_000143395.1 Atta cephalotes | reverse complement strand
ATTCCTGTGAAGCTTAAGCTGTAATTTCACATAATTAGCTTTGTACTGGTAGAGGATTCTGACAGTTCATGATCATCATCGGGAAACAGCGTGCTATAATCATCCATAAATCGTAGTTTATCCATAGATAAAAATAAAAAATTTATATTTATAATTTAATTACGTGTTAAAATCGATTGATTCTTTACGTCCATTTTCTTCTTGATCCTTCAATCTGTTTTCCAAATAAATAACCTTTTCCAGGAGTTTTTTCAAAGCACGCAATTGTATTATTTCTTCGTCATCCATTTTAAATAAACGATGATTAAGAAAGTTTGCTTCCTCAACTCGAATTTTGACAAAATACACTTAGTCGTGCGTTCTTAAAATAAAAAATTTACAAGAAAAAAGTATCACTATAACCCGCGAATCGAAATATTAAACGATTATTGAGGTTAGGAAATCTGTCACAATCACGAAATACTGCGATGCAAGAATGCATTGCGGTTATAAATTCGCTATTTTAAAATAAGTTCTCTGCTCTAAAATACAAATTCACGACTTTGAAACAAATTTACTGTTTTTAAAACATAAAAATAATATAAGAAAATAATTTGTGTTTTCAACGTAGGAAATTTGTCTTTAAAGCAAAGAATTTGTTTATAAAATAGTGAATTTGTTTGAAAAGTCATGAATTTGAGTTTTACAGCAGAGAATTTAGATCTATTCTTTTTAACTAAAGTTCTTTTTGCACGATTCATCTTTCTTCTTTTTCGCTCCACATCGAAGAGAAAAAAAGAAAAGATAAATCTTTAAGAGATGATGAGAGCAAGAAATTCAGCTAAGGGTGAAATTATAGATCCGGAATAGGAATACAGATCTGCGCTATTCCGCACTTTTCCATCACGCAAGTTTTGTGTTATTCACATGATGCGTTAAAGATCCAGCATGAATATAATTTAAAAAACTTCATGTTAATAAAATGCTTATTAAAATTGCTTATTAAAATGAAATAATAATAATAATATAATTTTCAAATTATAAAAACAATTATCACTATTGTAGTATTTAATGTTTTACAATTAATATTTAAAATCTCATAACAATTTTTTGAACTGCTTTAACGCATTTACTATCATTTTTCCGCATCATGTGAACATAGCACTCAAAACTGGCGTGATGGAAAAGTAGTAAGAAAAAAGGCACATGAATCTGAAATCGCACATCATTGTTTTTTTTATCTTGATGTCTATATTTACTTAGATTTTGTCATTTTGCTTCATTCATCTCGAATTTAGGCTGCTTTTTCGTGCAGACGCTGAACGCTCATTTTCAGCGTCAAAATAGGATATATGATCAAAATTGATGCTTGCTATTCGTCAATTTTGATCACCTGACCTGTTTTGATGCTGAAAATAAGCATCGAGCATATTCTGCATGAAAATGCAGCCTTACGCAATTCCATCATATCAGTATCAAATTATTTTAACCTCTCCAAATATGATTTATTACAAGAACAATGACGCACTCACTATGCAACATCAAGTGCGGACATAAATGCACCAATAGCGCTGAATGGTTGTTTCAATGATGCATTCTCTATTCCGCAGTCTTATTCCGTACAGTGTGATTTCATCCTAAGGATGCGATTCGCTTCACGCTGCAAATGCTTCGAAGCATTCTTTGATTAGTCAATTCATAAAATTCTTTCTTCTAATTGGTCAACGAAGTATTTGCATTGTTAAGTGGATCACATCCTTAAGGCTATGGCACACAAAAAATTTAAGGCAGTAAGACGTAAGCAATAAAGGTTCACATCTTGACGAAAAAACGGAAAGCGGAAAAGCGGAAGTCAATCAGAACTCACGGAAAGACAGAAGCAAACAAGCGAAATATACCGCTTACTACTACTGCAAGTTCCGATTGGCTTCCGCTTTTCCGTAAAGATATGAAGGCCTAAGAAAATCAATGCGTAGTGCAATGCGAAACACATGATCTTTATATAGATAGAAAGCACTCGTAGAAGTTTTAAGAATATTATTAAAAACTCATTTATTTTGTATAAAAATGCTTTTCAAATAATCGAGATAACACAAAATATCCGAAATGAAATGAGGCATATATCCGATCCGCTCGAGTGGTTTCACGGATTAGGTTAGGTTAGGTGACATCATAAACTAGACATCATTACTATCTCTAGATTGAGCATTCGAGAAGTGGGAGCTCTCCATAGATTTATAAGATAGAGCATTCATATGAGAGTTGAAGACAATATTGAAGGACAGCTCTACTCCAAACATAGTTGTTTCTCTTTTTTACAGTGAGCGGTGGGAGGCCAATCAGCTTGATCGTAAGGCTACAACTCTCGAATGTCTAGCTTCGTTGCTCTCACTTCCCAGCTTGTCGCGGCGACCAATCAATTCATCAGAAAAGAAGAGAACTAGAAAAGAAGAGAATTATTCCGCGATTATTTTTTTTCTTTTTCTATCAAGTCTTCAGCTTCTCTCGTACAAAAGCTCCGTCTATCTTATAAGTCTATAGGATCCTCATTTAAAAAATATGCACTCACTTGTGCGTTCTCTCTCGTTTTGCATGCGTGTATCGCTGTAAGAGAAGAAATCGAAAGCTTGAAGAAGCTCGGCGGGCTAACCTGGCTAACAATTCCGAGACGAAACACCAGTTCGCGATCGTCGTGAGACTCTCAGAGTGCCATTTCATGAGCGAAAATTTATAACGGAATGGAACAGCGTGACAAATCACAACTCTACAATCATTAGTGTCATTACTCTGCTTTCTTTTTTGCGATTGTGATTGGTTTCGCTATCCTGTTCCGTGGAATAGATAACATGGTATGCTTAGTTTGCAAGCATCTTTTTCTAAATCTCTGCCGTCTCTGTCTATGAATGTCGCATCAGGGGAAAAGCCTGCCAACTGTGAAACATGGAGAATACATAAAGTGCGTTCTCTTTCTATAGAAAGAGAAACATAAAATGTGTTAAACAAGGAAAGGTTCAGTACTAGTTTCACGATACGAAACAGGCCGGATTATTCATAATCGATTCTTATATTTAAGAAGTACAGTTGTCTTAAGTACAATCTTAAGATGTCATAAGTCAATTCGAGGTCTATGAATATTAGCATTTTAAAACAATATTTAAGACAGTTTTAAAATAAAAATGAAAAATTATGAATATCACCTGTTTAGTATTTCACAGTTAGTAGCCTTCTCCTGACGCGACATTGATAGACAGAGACGGCGGAGATTTAAAGAGAAATGCAACAAATTGAGCATGTTATCTCTTCCATTGTGACACCTTTACAGATAACATATACGAGACTCTTCGTCGACTTTTATAAAGTGAAATCACACGATGCGGAAAACGACTGCGGAATAGAGGATGCGTCATAGAAGTAATCAGTTGTTCTGTGTTATTCTGAATAGCGCCAATTGGTTGTTTCAACACTATTCTCTATTCCGCAGCTCTTTTTCGTGATTTCATCCTAAGCTGTTACATTTCAATTCCTCATTCTCTCTTTCCATCTTCTCTCTTTCTTAGAGGTACAGTTTGCAGGAACAGTATAAGTACAGTATATAGTATAGACACTGAACGTTGGCACCTTTGATGTATTGGCTCGCAAGTCATATGATTCATGTTATGTTGCGGATTGAAAAAGCGCTCATAAATTTGAATTTTTATAAAGTTACAGAATAATTTTTCTAAAAAAAAAAGACATAATTCGATCGTGTCATGAAAATTGTTTATAGGAAGTATATTTTTAAATCAGAATTATATAATAACATAATGTCAACGAACTCATTATATAAAGATAATATATATTTACATTAATAATAATAATAATATTAAACATAATAAGTAAATTAAAAATAATAATTGATTAAATACTATATGAAAATTATAATTGAATAATTATGTATGGAAAAATAATATTAGGTGTACAATTTTGCTTCCGCCGTTTTTTTCCGAAATTCGAGGCTTTATTGTAAAAAACTGGTTATACATTTATGATTCAAAGTATTGTCCATCGCTGGCCACTATTTTCTCCCATCTTTCGGATAGCGTACGAATCCCGCGTCGAAAAAACTGGTCATCTTTTGAAGCTATCCACGAATCGATCCAATTTTTTATTTCTTCATAAGACCGGAAGTGCTGGTCAGTCAGGTCGTGTGCCATTGATCGAAACAAGTGATAGTCAGAGGGAGCAACGTCTGGAGAATACGGCGGGTGGGGTAGGACTTCCCATTTCAACGTTTCCAAGTATGTCTTGATCACTTTCGCAACATGGGGTCGAGCATTGTCATGCTGCAAAATCACTTTGTGTCTCTCGTTGTATTGCGGCCATTTGTCTTTCAATGCTCGGCTCAAACGCATCAATTGCGTTCGATACCGATCGCCTGTGATTGTTTCAGTCAGTTTTAACAGTTCATAATATACTACGCCGAGCTGGTCCCGCCAAATACAGAGCATGATCTTGGAGCCGTGAACATTCGGTTTGGCCATCGACATGGAAGCATGGCCGGGAACTCCCCATGATTTTCTGCGCTTGGGATTATCATAATGAATCCATTTTTTGTCCCCAGTCACAATGCGATGCAGAAATCCCTTCCATCTTTGCCTTTCAAGCAGCTGTTCACAAGCAAACAAACGCCGTTCAACATCTCTCGGCTTCAATTCATACAGCACCCAATTTCCTTGCTTCTGAATCATTCCCATAGCTTTGAGGCGTTTTGAAATGGCTTGTTGAGTCACTCCCAATGATCGTGCCAATTCTTCTTGATTTTGATACGAGTCTTGCTCAAGTAATGCCTCCAATTCTGCACCTTCGAAAATCTTCTTTCTTCTACCGCTATGCCGGTCTTCGACGTCAAAATCACCGTTCTTGAAGCGTTGAAATCACTCACGACACGTTCTTTCACTAATAGCGGCCTCACCATAAGTATTTGAGAGCATTCGATGAGCCTCAGCCGCAGATTTCTTCATATTGAAGCAAAAAATTAAAACCTCCCAAATGACGAGAATTTGGCTAAACTGACATTTTCAATCGAGAATAACTTTATGATGCAGACACAAATCGACTAATGTTTCTATGGGGTTATGTTGACAGATGCCAAGTTGTATGACGTCTATGATCTATTTATTTCGACCATCACTTACCGCTAAAGCCATCTATAGGAAAACGACGGAAGCAAAGTTGTATACCTAATATATTGCATGAAAATTGTAATTAAATGTGAAGTTGTAATAATTTAATAATACATACGTACACAAATGCATACTTTATTACGAGAATACTTTATCCTATACGAATATAACAGTCTACACAATATAACGTCTCCGAAAAAATTTGATTTAATTTTTTAAAACTTAATTTTTAAAACTTAATTTTATTAATTTTTTGCCCTACTTTTCTCTTACAAATTAAAAAAAAATTAAGCTTTGTACGAATGATGTACCATGCTCTCACTCGTAATATTCATGTTTGACCCGATTTCCTTACACGTGTCTCATACGATATTGTAGGCAAAAGAATTAATTATATTTTATGAGGAGATCCAGTTAACTTAACCTAACATACAATTTCAACTTACTGAAGGTAGTCATATTCCTGATTGGAAATTGACGCATGCGCACTAAAAATTGAAGTTCACATAAAATTTCAGTGTCCATACAAAAGGTTTGTTCGTGTCGCATGCTCCAAATTAATTCAGAGAGCACTCTAATGGGTCAAAGGTAAGATGACAGTTGGAGCAGTGCATTCATGCGCTCCAATGTTCAGTGACACGAACAAATTTAGGACAAGTGAACATGTCACTTAATCTAATCCGTGAAATCACTCGAATGGATCGGATATGTGCCTCGTTTCGTTTCGGGTATTTTGTGTTACCTCGATTATTTAAAAAGCGTTTTTATATAAAATAAGTGCATTTTTAATAAATATAAAAGTTATAAATTAAAATGTCAAGGTTTCTTTAAAAAACGAGCAAAATAGTAACTAATAAAATTCATCTTTTATTACATTCGTATAACGCTACATTTCAAACGTTTCGATTTATAAAGTCTTCATCAGTGATAATAAAGAAAATGTATTTATGTAATCCCATCCAATGTCAACGAATTAACATATGATACATAATAAAAATTATCGCTCTAGGCTAATCTTATTTAGTTATTCCTGCGTTAAGATATTCCGGATTGACTATTCTATATAAATTAACGTAAGTGAAAAATAAATAAATTCTCATCAATATTGAATTAAATATAATAATTTTTTAATCAGAAATTGACATTTAATTGTACAGAATATAGTAGTTGTTGAAGAAATCCTCGTTCGGAATGACGTTTTATATGCAATTATTGACTGAACTGATTCTCGATAACACCCGAAGACCCAGTTAAATACAATTTTACAATTATGAACTTTCAAACTTCTGATACTTATTTCGATCCATAATATCTTAATGCAGGAATAACTAAATAAGATTAACCTAGAGCGATAATTTTATATTATATCATATTATATTATATTATATTATTGTATATTATATTATATTAGATTTTATTGTATTAATATTAATTTAATTTAATTTTTTTAAATTTTCTAATTTTATTTATTTTATTTTATTATTTTATTTTATTAATATTATTAATATTATATTTTATTAATATTATATTGTTATATTATATTTTTATATTTATATCAAAAACGCATTTATTAAATGCGTTTTTATACAAAATGAATCTGAAATACTTTTTTCAATACAGAACATTTTTAACCATTACGCATGCGTGCATAACATGTCCCAATCGTACCACTTTCTGATGTGAAACAAATGGAGCGTGCTCTTAATTGATCCATGGAGTACTCTACGCGAACATCTAGTCGCCACATTGGTTACGCAAATGTATTGGTGCGTGTTGGGCATGTTGCGACGCAACAAACCTCGTGTATGTACTTGTGGCTGTAACTGTGGCAGGAATGCTTGAGGTTCGATTTTTGAGGTCCACGTTTCGTTCTTAGTCATTTTTACATTCATTGTTAAAATCTGGTACGACCGGATGTTACGTCAGCGATCATGAATGTATCGTAAATTTGTGAATTGTGTTGACAGTCGGCCGATGTAACTTTAGTTTTAATCAGTGAAATTTCTATCAGATAACCTAGTGATTAGGTTGAAGACATTTCAATATTTCTCCATTCGGAGAAAAACGGCAAAATGAAACGTTTTTCAATGAAATCTCTGAAATACTTCAAAGTTTTAATTGAAAGGAAAGATCAAAGACTTCAATATATCAGATAAATTGTCGTTCTGAGAAATTATCATTGCTTTTATTTGCCAATAAGAAAATATATTTTATGAGCTGTTTTTCTTACACAGGTAATAATATAAATAAGCAAATAAATCAACGATGGAGTGTTTGAAACAAGGAGTGTTTTATTAGAGATAGTATGTAATTATATTATCATGTATATAATTTAATAATTATAAATAATGTATATTTAATTTATTATGTATATAATTTATACACATTATTATATTTCAGAAAAGATATCGGAAATACAAGTGGGCAGATATACAACTCTGTTTCCATGTACAGCCCTGGCGAAAATACGGAATTTTATAAAACATTGACAATCGTTCGATGATGACTTTTTAGAAGAGTTTATACGTTTTCAAACTTTATAAGAATGTTTACAGAATATCATTAGGTTTTAAACACTTTCAGAACGCTTATAAAATACAGTATATATCGTTTCATGAAAGTTCTGTAATGCTAAAGTAATGTTTTCCAAAGGATGCTCAGTAAACGCGGACATGCTTTCGTGCAGAGAGTTCACTATCAGATTTTTCAAACATTTAGCAAACGCTTCTTTCAATATCATGAAACAAACATTTTTCTTCTGTTCAACAAACGCTGTTTCAATGTGGAGAATTGTTGAATCTCAGTAAAGGCTTTTCGTAAGGCTTTTATACAAACGGCTTAAAGACGCTCAAAAAACGTTTTTCTTAATTCTATAACACAAGCGTTTTTCTTCTGTTTAGCAAACATTCTTTTACATATCCGATTTTCAAGTAGTGCACAACATGGCCATTAGAAGAACACAATGAAATTCAATTTCTCGCATTTAAAAATCCACATCAAATAGGATAAAAAACGTGTGAAATTTTTCAATAAAAAATTTTGTATCTTTTTTTTTAATAAAATGTCTGCGTTCAGCAGACTCAACAACAGATTTGAACTGAACGTTCATGTAAATGTCAAACAACATGTAAATGTAAAACATTCATGAAACTTCTTATTTTCAGAGAATGCCTTCCAAACGCTGCAGCGTTGCAATTTCCGTTTTTAATACTCTACTGACTGTTTTTAAATTCTCAAACAAACTTCTGCAAACGCTCGTGTAAACGTTAAACAAACGTTTATGAAACTTCTCATTTTCAGGGAGCAAGCATGTCCAATTTGAGCTCCAGAGCTAAAACACAAAGTTATCGACGCAAAAAGTTTAATGTAGATAAGATTTTGAAAACTATAAAGTATTGATACGCATCTGAGTGACGTTTATCAACACTTTACAGATCCCGAAATCTTACATTGAATCTCTTTCCGATGGGTTTGCGTTTTGTAACTCTGGAACTTAAATTAAAGGACAGGCCTGATATACAGACTTATTCATTGGCCGAGCCAATGAAGTGAGCAGAAAAAAATCAAAATTATACGATATTGAACTGGATCGGCAACTTTTAATTTGAACCGTAATCAAAATTTATGCAAATTTGAGATTGAGACGTTGATGCTAACGATGATTTTTGATGCCAATCGTTCTTGTCGATGCCTTTCATTGAGAACACATTTTTTAGTCGGATGACACGAAATCAATTCAGCTTTCAAATCAGTTGTATATGAACTTACATGTCTCTTTTAAAATATATAATAATATGTATAAATTATATAAATCTAATTTTTTAAATTGTCTCTTAATTTAAAAGCATGTAATAAAATATAATGCATAAAAATCGCGAAAAATCTTATTTAGAATACTTTAGCTCTCAGGAGATTTGCAATTTAATTTTATTTTAATTCTGGCATTCATATATTATGTCAAGATTGCAATTGTTATCCGGGCTCCAAGATTCTTTTATTTTAGTGGAAAAAAGGAAGGCCAAAGAAGGAAGGGTAACTAACATCGTTCTTGTAGTTGTCGCTCAGAGGCGGATGCCACAAGTCAAAAGCATTTGATTAGATCCCAAATGTGGTCAACGTCGATACGCGATACTATTACCCAATCTGAGATTGTGCATCCGTCGATCCTCTTTTAGGTCAAGGAACTTAATCCTTTTGACCAGAGATTGTACTCATACAATCTTTATTAAGACGCAGCGATCGGATGGCGAAATAAAATTTAAGCAATCATTTAGAAATATTCATTAATTTTTCTATAGTTTTATTTATTATTTTTCTTTTAAATAAAGTTGGACACAGATGTATACATGTACATATATAATCGTATATATATATATATATATATATATATATATATATATAGAATAGAATAGAATTTATTACATTTCAGCGTATTTATAGCCAAGAAGACGACATGATTTTCATAAAATTCTTAACTCATCCATACCTCGTCCGCAAGCTATCGCGCATATATTATTATAAACATTTAAAAAATTTTTTGTTTATCCCTTTACTTCCTTTCTTTTCTTAAACTCTTTGACTTCGCTTCTTTACCTACATTATTTCATTTTATTTCTTTTCGCTTTATCCGCTTTTGTCTCTTAGTTATATCTACTTTTAATGTAATATACTCTCGTTCAAGAGAGTATATTACATTACTTTGCACCTTTTTTTCTCTATTTATTAATTAATCCTCAAAATCTTCTTCCCCATATATCATTTCCCTTGCTTCTATTCTATCCGTTCCTATTGTAATATCTCCTCCTTTCCTGTGCGTATACATCATTTTTCTTCTTTTCTTCTCAACTTGCGTTTCTCAACTTTCCTACCCTTCCTGATTTTATTTTATGCTCAAATCTCCTTGCTCTTATTTCCCATCCTATTCTAAGTTTATAAGAAGCATTTTTATAATTAAATACCTTGGGGTGCAGAAATCCAAACTAAACATCCATTATATAATCCATCATAACCTTTTCCAATTCCTTTTTTTCCTCCCAATCCCATTTCTACTCCATAAGCCATAACACTTTGCACCAAATATTTAAATAAGATCTATCTCCTCCTGAAATCATTTCTGCACATCCTCTCGTCTAAATCCCATACCTTTCTTGCCGCCAGCTTACCCTTTCTACTTAATTCCTTAATGTGATCTTTATAGTTGCCCCTCCCCCATCTATTCAAAGTAAAGCCTAGATACTTAAATTCCTGCATCTTTTTAATCTCTTTTTTACTCCATTTCCATATTTTCATTTTCTCTCTTCCTCTCCTATTACATATCAACTTTAATTTTTTCTGTCAGAGCTCTAATTTCTTTTCCTCTAAAAATCTCCTAAAACTTCCTATCATATCCTGCAGGACTTCCCTATTTTATTGCCAATAGAATTAAGTATATCATCCGCATTTGCAAGATTCCAAATCCTTTGTTTATCTATACCTATTCCGATATTTTTTTGTCTCTAAATTTTTCGTCTAAGTTCGCAATGTACAAATCGAAAAGGAGTGGACCCTGCCTTACGTCTCTCTTCGTTACAAATTTTCAGTATTTCCTAGCTTCGTTTTAACTGTTACCTCTGTTCTCTTGTAGATCTTCTCAATTCTTCTAACCAAGCTCTCTCTTATTTCTTTCTCCCTCAAGCATAATTTGCCTCTGTTCACTTTGTCAAAGGCAGCCTTCAAATAAATTTTATGAAAACTTTCTCCTCTCCTTTCTTGTTTTCTTCCCTCTGTATGATGTGCACGAAGATATTATCGATCATCGATCTTCCTCTTCTGAAATCTGCTTGAGTTTCTTCTGGGATCATTCTTTTCTCCTCTGCCTCTTTCTCTAGTCTATTTTTCAGCTTTCTACATACGATTTGTATGTGCATAGCAATGATATCCTTGTATAATTTGTTGCCTTTTCTTGGTCACCCCTCTTATATATAGGTACTATTATGCTTTTCTTTCAATTTTCCGGAATCTTTTTTCCATACCATCTTCATTAAAGATACCAACTTCGTCTATAGTCTTTTCTCTACATATTTCCTTCTGTCGGTATCCCGTCGATGCTAGCAGCTTTACTAAGTTTTATTTTTCTTAGTGCCTTCTTTATCTTCTCTTTCTTTAGTTCTTCTTCTTCTTTCAATTCTGTGCTTTCATTCTTCACCTTTCCCTTTCCTCTCCATCAGCCTTCTTTCTAGTAGTTCTTTAAAATGATTTTTCCAAAAATTTTCCAAAATGATTTGCTCTTTATTTATGTTATTTTCAATCTGTCTCTTTGCCGCCCCTCTTTTTATTAATATATTTTCATATATTCCTCTCTTTTCAAGTTCCTTAATTCTTCCTCCTCCTCTTCTTTTTTTTCTCTTTGCTTCTTCTTTAGCAATTTCTTAAATCTCCTTTTCCCTTGCAAACAATTTTCCCTTCCTATTTTTCCTTTCCTCCATCTTCAGTTCGTCTTTTTATTTCTCTTTTACTTTTACAACTCCGGTCCTTTCTTCCTCTATTTTCATTCTTCCCATTCTTATATTTAGATCTCCTCCCACTTTTAGATTAAATTTCCTTCTTCTCCTTCCCTTATACATTCTTCCATCTTTTCCTCCAGATTTTTTCCCCCTTGTTCTCACTAAACCGAAGTAACCTTTATTTCCTTATTTACTAAATCCGTACTTATTATATCTTCTCCCTCCTCTTGTATTAACCTATTTCCTTGAAGCTTCCAGTCGTTTCTTTTTCTTAATATAAAACCGCTATTAGCCTTCTTCTCTTACCTTCTCCTCTCTTTCCTCCTTGCAAAATGATTCCCATATATGTGTTTCTTGACAATCTGCCCTTTAACCTCTCCCAATTCTTTTCTTCTATCTATGTTTCACATAGGCTGATAAAGTTAAACTTTTCACATACTTTCAAAAATCTATGTCTTTATTCTATATCCTTATACAATTCCCGAACAACATACCCCTCTCTCTTTTCCCCTTCTTCTTATTATCCTTATTCCTGTCCCCTTATTCCTACACTTATTTTCCTTTATTTTTTCTGTTCCTTACCTTTTCTCTTATATCTTTCTTTTTCCTCTTTCTTTGTTGCTGATATCCCTTATTCTTTTACCTGTCTCTTTTTCGTCTCTCGTTTTTTCCCCTCCTCTTCTGCCTCTCTTTCTTGGTTCAGTCGAAATTCTTCTCTGTTCCGTTCCTAACATTATTATTTCCCTCGTTCTTTCCTATATTTCCTTTATTTTATTTCTTTTTGCTTCTTCTTTTTCTATCTCTATCTATTCTTTCTATGCTCTTTCCAATCTCACTCTTCCTAATTCTACTTTTACCTCCTTTCCCTTGCCTCTTTGCTTCTTTGCCCATCTATTCATTTTTTCTTGAATTTTCCTTTCCTCCCAGCTTAAGTCATTTTCTATAAATATTATTTCCCCTTTTAATGTATAGTTATTTTTCATGATTTTCTTTTTTTCTCTTCTTTCTCTATCTTAACTATATACGCTACCACTCTTTCTAACCGCCACTATATTACATTCATCTTCTAACTTTTCTTTTATCCACTCTTTTATCCATATCTCTCTTCTTCTCTTTCCCCTTTTCTTTCTGTCCTTTTGATTCTTTTTCTACATTTATCCCTTTTATGTTCAATCTCCTTTTCTCTTTTTTCGCTATTTATTATCCATCTTTTCAGTATTGACTTCTATATAACTCAGTCCTCACTAATAACCGACCCTGCCTCTGTATACATACTGTACCTTTCTTTGCCACTTACCTCACTAACCTCTCCCTTTAACTGCTCAAATTTAACCTTCACTCTCTGCCTTTCTCTCTCAATCCCTTTACTCTAATCTCTGCCTCTTCCATTTGCTTCGCTCATTCCTTCTTCAGATTTTTTATTTCTCTTTCCATGCAACTGTATACTTCCCTTTTTATCTCTCTAATTTCTCTTTCTAGCCAGTCCCGTATTTCCTTTCTCATATCTTCTATCTTCCTCTTCGCAATTTTTCTCAATTCTTTCATCCTATTCGTCTCACCTTTTTTCCTAGTGTTCACAAATCCTATTTTTTTCCCCTCGATTAGCTTTTTTTGCTTCGCTTCCTGTTTCATCTTCAGTCTCCTCTACCTGTTCCCCTGCATCCCCCTTGTGGCTCGCTGGCCGTGCTAACCCTTCCCGCCATAACCTCTTTCGCCACGCTCTCTCGCCTGTCTCCTATTATCTATCAGATTATCTATCGCCTATCTCTGCCTCCACTCTCTCGGCTTTCTTATTGCCCACTCTCGTGGAATCACACGCCCTAATCTAATTATTCGTAATACTCATCTATTATTTGCTATTCTATCTCACATGCTCTCCGCAACGCTTGCATGCTCTCATCTTCACGTCACCTAATTAAGTCCCTGCGAGACTGAAATCTTAACGCTGTCTTAACGCTATAATCATCTTGAATTACTTGAAACTCTGTACTTTCAATCTCGCGTATCAAATCTTTGAGCTTAGTTTCGGTTTGAATACTGAAATATGTTTGTATATTATCTAACATATCCTCAAAATTATTCAGCATTACATTTGCCATGCACATTAATAGATTACAGTACTCTTCTAAATAATAATTATTTTTATCTTCCTTTAAAGTATAGTACAGATATTTCATGATAATTTAAATAATCATGACCAATAATCTATCGCTAAATTTTTTTTTTGAGTATATAAATCTCGATATCGAAATTGTCGAACGGCAATTAAAACCAAATCTTATTAATGCATATTACGCCACACTTCAACTGGAGTGTCGTTAACCGGTATAAGATTGTTGTGCCTTTTTTTAATTCTCGCGAGTTATTAAAAAATTTCGTGACCATGCAAAAGATACCGGGCTATCCGTATCTAATAGCGCTAACAATTTAATCTTTATTATCTAAAAATATAATCTCTAAAGATGAGCCATTAATAATTTTTAATTGTTTACCACTTTCGCTGCCCACGTACCATTGTCCCCGCACTCTCCTTGGGCGCATTCTGCATCGGTGACTGGGATGTCTCCTCGCTGCGACTGCCATCGGGGTGGATGCGGTAGCTTGCAATGCTTCAGTTTGCGTTTTCTTTTATTTACTGCGCTGCGGTTTGTGACCTCTCTCTTTGCAGAAATAGCAAAAGGACTCGCTGCACTGCTTCAACGTGTAACTCTTCCTGCTACACTTTAGGCATGGAAATTCGATAGAGACTCGATCAGACGCAATAGCGATCGGAAAAACGGGAAAAATATTAGATAATGAAAAAACATAAATAAGTATTTATATACCTACGTGAAGTGACTCTCATCCTCTTTTCCCTCCTGCAAAGTGGCGCAAACTTCTATAATTGTACTATTGTTGAAAGTAGGGTATATAGACTAGTACTTATTGTTCGGGGCGGCTATGCTTTTGCATGGCCACATGAAAATTTTCTATCAAACCTTTTCAGAAGAGCTTCTCGTAAATCTGTTCATGACTTTATCATTGTGCCACCATCAAATCACTTCCTTGCTAACTTCGTTAGCCTGCTCAAGGTTGACAATAATGTTACATTGTTGGGGACTCGATGAATTTGTCAGGATTCCACCCATTGGATTCACAACTTTGTGTTCTCCTCTTCGATTCCATCGAATTCCGGAATTTGAGAATTTAACAGCGCCACCGCTTGTGCAGAACGTGCTGTTGCTATCGAAGCACGTGGTGAGTGACTATTCACCGTTGAACTGGAGTTTGTCTCTTCCGTTTCTAACTCTCTTCCACAAGAAGAAGCATTCTGCATTGGACTTCTTGTACCCAATGTTTGTAATTGTTGGAGTTTTGTTTGCATCTTCATTTGACATTGTTGCTGCTGTATTGCGTAGCCATCAATGTCATTAATTGTTCCACCAGTTCCGCCGTTGAAGTAGTTTGTTGGCCTTGAATTCCGCTAATGCTAGGCTGCATATTACCCGGATGGCCGTTTATCGTCGTTAAAGTCGATCAATTCCAACCGCTTGTACCCGACATTAGATGCGACTATCATTGTTGGAGCCCTGGCGGGAATCATCTCCCTCAGCGCACTATTTCGTTCAAGGTGAATAATTTTATCTATTAATTCCTTTAAGGTTCTCTGCGCTGGTAGCTTATATTTAATAGCTAAGTCCCGCAATTGTTCCAAGATCAAACCCTTCAGATTTTTTACTCACATTTCTGTACGAATCAGCTGATTACTCCAATCAGCGAATATGCATTTCCTGCCAATGAAACAGGAGCGAATCCTACTTCTGACAGAAAAACTATAAGTTTTATTTCTTACGAATTTGTGTCAGGAGTTTTAGTGGATATCTCCAGGATACAATAGGAAAATATGAATAACAAATTGAGAATCTTGTTTATTTTTCAATTTATTACTTTATTACACTATTTATTACTTTATTGAATCACAATATAATGAACTTTACTTACAAGAAGAACGAACTTGCCGCACGATAACGAGTCGCACCCGATCATAATTCCTAAGACTAAGTCTTTTATCAGTTATTGAAAACAGATCGAAACAAAATCTTTATTTGTTTATGCTTTCTAACGTGTGCTCGTTCTCGCCGGCAATTTTATCGCTCGTAGCGGCGTTGTCGCTCGCGATCTAAAACGTATTCTTTCTCGCATACATGATCGCACACAAGAGAATCCTATAACCGAAATTTGATTCCTACGCTAAGACGTCTCTTTCGAAAATATTGTGGGATGTGACATGAAGAATTACTATTATTCTGATAGTAAATTAGTAGAGTTCTTGATCGAGCCAACTAAGACTCGTCCTGTAGAAGTCGAAGATTTTCCTTGATTAAAGGAGGGAGATCTACTATCATAGATTAGCAATTGAAGAATAAAATTAAGGCTTATAAAATATATTATGACATAAAGCACCAAAAAGTATAAGATGGGAGAATTCGTACGTGTTAAAGACGACATGGTCAAACCCGGAGAGAGTAAAAAATTTAAGGCAGATTTTAAAGGATCTCTTACATGATAAATAAGATATTACCACATAATCGATACGCTGTAAAAGATATCCTTGATTTTCACATCTAGATCACTATAATTCAATTGTATCTCCAGATAGACTCAAGTCATGAATAAAATCAGTGGTACCTTAATAAGACTTCCAATGTTGTGAAGATAATTTTAAAATTTAAGTTTGAAATTTTGTATAAGCATCGTTTGTTTGATCGTGATTAATAAATAGCTAGTTGCGCACACTATCGCTGTCCTGTAGATTTAAGTGGTATTGAATCAAGACACAAAACCTGTCTTTTTTTTTAGAATTTATTTATCTCTAATCTGTTCTTTATTTTTATATTAAAAGAAATTGTCAATTACGTTCGAGACGAATGTCTATTGCAGAATGGCCGAGATGTAAGGAACCATGATGCAAATGATGTGTTTTTGCGCATGTTTATTTGCTGCAATCAATTAGAGCCTGATCTTTTTTCGCCATTTTTCGAGAGATTTTATTTCAATACGACTACTATGACAGTAAAATTTAATTTCATACATAATTAATAACCACTTATTTATAGTAAATAATTACTTATTTATTACTTTTTTTACTATTATTTATTATTTTTCATTTAATATTTAATATATTTATTAATCATTTCAAATCATATGACAACGACACGAATATATATGTTGTAAAATGGCGAAAAAAGAGGTCAACGGTTGCTATGTGCATATTTTTTTTAGTTACGAGTATACCATGTCTACTTGCATCACGGAGCATGATGGAATTAAACAAAGTGTTGTATTGCGCATAAATATGGCGACCAATAAAAAATCACTCCTAATGCTAGCACGACTTTTATAAAAAATAAATAAAAATAATAATCATATATAAAAACTATTACAAAACTAAACTAAAAACTAAATATAATATATAAAAACTAGAAAATAAAATCGAATCATCAAACGTTATATTCATGTCAGTTGCAAATAGGGACGCCATTATTTTGCGTACCTTCGGGAATACAGCATCTTGTCTAATAAGAAGGAAACCAAACTCAAGCAGCCGATCCCGAAAAAAATGGATACGAAACACGGTATCGAAAAAGCGCTGTATGACAGAACAAATACGAGCGTTCCTATCGGAGAAAACTGTGAACTAGAACATTTTCCAACAATTCTTATATCGTTGCGAGCGAAATACTTCGTGGTATGTACATACGTGTGACCTATAACACGTAACAATCAATACTTCTAACTTTTCCCGCAAGGCGTGATGACATTGGCCTGATTTTCCTTGGATTTTTCGATACAGTGTTTCGAACCTATTTTCAGACCTTGAGTTTGGTCTCCTTATTACTCCGTGAATGGTAAGGAATGATCATAGATATAGTATCTTTAGACCGAGCATTGTCAGAAATTTGAAGAATGAGAGGTAGTCTTCATGTAGAAAAAGACGCATTCACTTGGCTCAAGTACATTTTCTCTCGTTTTGTGCATGCGTATAAAATATATCTCTGAGAGAGAGAACGAGGAACTGAAATATAACAACTTATAAGTCAGTCAGTCATTGGCAAAGAGAGTCTCATATACAGAATAATTCAGAATAAACGTTTGTCCTTAAAGTGTTATATTCCTGATTTAATTCTAAGACGATTTTTCCTTTGCAAAAATTTGTCTGAAGCTTGATTTTCAAACTACAAGAAGAAATAGTTAGCGTATCACGAGCCGCGTAGAGGAGACGGAACGGCACTTACGGTAGATGAGCGCTTTACGCGCGCATATATATTGACCGAACGCATTTTATAAATACACATTTATAAAAACACGTTTCTTCTTACTTTCTTCTCTACCACACAACTCTTGTCACTTCTCTTTGTCTTTCGTATTTTAAATATGCTAATTTCGTTAAATTATAAATTAGAATGATGAAATTAAAATGAATACTAAACCCTTTTGAGTATTGGATTGTTTTTTAATTATATTGATTAAATTGTTAGAGAAATGTCATAAAAGAGCAAAATTAGAAAATAATTATGTGCGATAAGCATTATAAGACTATTGACATACAAATCAAACAATTATTTCAATACGTCGAATTCTAAGAGTGTTTCTTACAATTCGATGTACCAAAATACTTGTTAGACTTAATTGTGTGTCAATAGGCGTTACAATATTTGTAGCACGCAATTGTTGTCCAATTTCTTACTTTTACAAAAATTTTTTAACAATTTTATCTGCACTGTCGCACTCATAGCATTTGTTACATACTTATGAGAAGTTTTATGAGAAATGCGATCGTGTTTCTTAACATTCAAAAAGTTATGAATATTTAAAAATATAAGCCAAATACACTTTAAAAGCTTATTAATATCTTAATTGTTATTATCTTATAAATGTTCAATAATTCATTTTACTCTAGTTTCTTGAAACAATCGAAGGAATAAGCCCGGATCCTCGTAGACAACAGCGCTTTAACACAGAGCGCTGATTGGTGAAAAGCGAGAAGTTTGCACCGGCATCACCCAACGTGATTGGTTGTTCCGTAAAGCAAGCGCCTGATTGGAGAAAAAAATGAGAGGAAAAGAAGTTCGAAGAACGGTTAGTCAGAGAGTTAGTGAGAGAGTAGAAATATATTGAATCTCTCTGCACGAATCTCATGCTTTCTTAGTATTTTAAAATGGCTAGCGGGATATATTACTTGCGACGGTCATTACTTTTGTGAATGCTACTAGGGTGCCGTAACATGAGGCGTAACCTGCGTAATGTGCATATTCTAATAATTTTAGAATAAGTTATATTTTATTTATTAGAGTTATGTTCTTCTCCAAGGAAGATTTTCTCTATATATTATAATATATGTTACATATACTATATATTTCGAGTAAAATTTTCCTCGAAGAGGAAGTTTTAAAACATAGCCTAGAATACCATTTTGAAAGCTAGGATTCACATTGGGCGTATTTCGCGGAAAATTAAAGAAATACAACCAATTGCTGATTAGAATTTCTGTTGTAAATTCTACCAGAAATGCTAAACGAATTTACGATTGGTTTTCGAAACCTACGTATCTTGAAAAATATTCATGGAGGAACCGGTACTTTTCCATCGTGTACATATGAGCAGATGATTGAATGAATTATTAAAATCGGAAAGTCTTGTGAGAGAGAAAAAGAGAGAGAGAGAGAGAGAGAGAGAGAGACACACATACCATTCTTAGACTTATTCGACGCGTTGCATAG
>NW_012130128.1:858119-860661 GCF_000143395.1 Atta cephalotes | reverse complement strand
TATATATATATATATATATATATATCGAGCCAATCGTTGCTCGATTCACTCCGGATTCAAAAATCGAACTCGTAGAGCTAATGCAGATTTTCGCGCCTGAATTAAATTTATAACCTATATTTATGATAATGTATCCAACTGATTCGTTAACACATAATGTACATTTATCTCTTTTAATACTTCTATTTTACAAATAGTATATTTGAATTGTTATAATGTCTGAGTCTCAAATGCTGACTATCAAATAGAAATTGATGAAGTACATTATGTACAATAATTAATGAGGAAAGTAAGTTTTTAATTCTTTTCCTCTTTATGAATTTGAAGTTACGTATTTGAAAGCAAAGAATTTGCTAGTTAATTTTTAGATCGAAACTTATGTTGCACATATAGAATGAAATAAAATCAAACTGTACTAATATATTAAAGATTCTAATGAATATAAATCAAGTGAAATAATTTATAAATTGTAGAAATTTATTTTGCAATGTAGTATTTTCTTTTAAGAAAACACAACTTGCATATGAGCTACCTTGCTGCTACATTCATGTGTAACGATCTATTTTTAGTATATAAGACTATTATTAGTTTCTAGTAAAAAGCGGAAGAAATGTTCAATTAATAAGGTATTTTTTATTTATTCATAAAAATAAATAATTTCATTTTATAATCGAACCTTAAAGGACAGTTTACAGCTCTGTAGCGTTCGGAATTAATTCTTGGCTGATTGCCTCTCTCACTCGGATTGCTCGAAGATCACGTGATCAAGCTCGCCATCTGCTAATTCGCATCTCAGATTTACATTGCCAAACGCACCTTATTAGTTTTTTTTGCCGATTCTATATTATAGACGAAATCGCAAGCGCGGGGTATACATATGCCAGATGAGTGGCGAGATAGGTAATCTGTTACCTGACTGCAGGAAGCGATTCGACTTGGCGAACGCTGACGACCACCAGTCGGTCCGTCACAGTTGGTTGTGTACGTACAGTGGTTGGATCAAAGTACCATCCCCTTGCCCTCGTCTCCGCCGCGCCGCAGCGAGCGTGCGAGCGCGGTGGGGACAGGGGAAGTGGCCCGAAGCGGTCCGAAGCGTGTAAGACTACCACCACCTTCGCGCTCAGCCAGCTTCCACCTGGCACTTGGACACTTGGCACTATAGACTGGCACACCCGATCCCAGCCGAACCGAACTCCGAAGCTGAGCGGACGTATTAATGTGCCGGTTCACCGTGGTTCCATCCTCCGGAACGACAACGACGACGACGACGATCGCTCTTCGTGAGCTCTACCACGCGACTCTCCAGGTCGCAACCGGTTGTGTTCGCTCCTGCGATCTTACCTCGATTATCTTGTGCTCGCTTACGTTTAGTCTCCATCATTACACGACGCATCTCATCCATCTATCCATTTATTTATTTATTTATTTATTTACTTATTTATTCGCTCGACCGTGCTCATCGTGCTGATCTCCAAAGAGAGAGGATATGAAAATCGAGCCACTCATCGGAAGTCTAGTGCCAGTGTAGTGTCTCTTAATGGAGCGTGCCGCCGACATATAGCCGCTCTCGTCGTGTTTCTCGTTACTCGCAACAGGTATGTACGTGGTGGTAGCAAGTTGGCGATTCATGCAAGGATAACGTGTTTTCTGTCGTGCCTTCTGTCATTGCTCCGAATACTCCGATTGCAGTCTCGAGAATCGGGTCTGCAATCGAGAGCTTATTCCTACAATTCACCAAACAGGGCGGATGCGAATATTTCAGATAAATGAAGCGGAATGGAGGAACATTCGGTTGCTTGATCATTTCGGGAATGAATACGCGTGATAATCGTAACGATAATCAGATCTTTAGAAAAGATCAACAACTTGCATGTTACTTGGGAAAAATAACAATTTAAGTTTCGAACGTTTCTGATAGCTTATTTCTCTTGATAGTTTGTTTCTCAAGAAATATAATTATAACTCCTCAAAGAAGTTGCACGAATGTTGAATTATTCCTTGAATGGAAGTTCTCGGAAGAAATAATAACGGTGATGAGAACTTTTCTAAAATAAGTTTCATGTTCACGAGAATCGATTAGTGTGCAGGCCAGGTTGCAGTGATTAACAAAATTTCCAGGTTTTTCCAGGCTGATTTTATAAATTTTCATTTAAATGTGCGAAAATAAATTTTATTTAATACCGCACTGCATTTACCGGTAAATCAAGTTCTTGAGTTTTGTCCTTTCTAATTTTAAATCTAAATGCCATATAATAATGCTTCACGCTTTCCATGACTATTGTCGCATGAATCGAATGCATCTTATTGCGAGAGACGGTCGCTTTAATAAAAAAAAAAAATTAAGTGTGACGAATTGCTTCGATACAAGTACGCGTGCGAATGTCGCAAGCGATAGGTGTTACGATAGTAGAGATAAGTAGACGACGAGAGAGAGTGTGTGTGTGTGTGTATGTGTGTGCGTGCGTGCGTGCGCGCGCGCGCGTGTGTGTGTGAGACAGAGAGAGAGAGAGAGAGAGAGAGAGAGAGAGAGAGAGAGAGAGAG
>NW_012130128.1:853980-858099 GCF_000143395.1 Atta cephalotes | reverse complement strand
GTATGAGCGAGCGCTCCCTCTCTCTTTCTTTCTCTCATTCTTACTTAATGCACATACTTCTATTATATACATATCATTACATCAATTGCAGATTCTTTTAAAAGGGCGACATTTAATCACTAGTTTTACTTTAACTTTTTTTTACAGGACAGTTAGAGTATGGCTGAAACGAGATTCTGGTCATTATTGGCCAAGTATTTGTCAATACATGCCAGCAGGTGCTACCTCTATGCATTATTGCGTAGAAACGAGACAGTTATTTGTAGGCCTGGATAATGGAAGCATTAATGTAGGCCATGTCACTTTTATTTTGTCCATCGTTAGAATTGTATTTGACTGGGGGATTATAGGTATTGACTTGCTTTTTCAATTATAGGAATTTATCTTGGAACAAGATTACAATCGAATGACAGCTATGCGTGATTATCTAGCGCATCAAGCAAGAGTCACAGGAATCATTTTCGCAGCAGATTTCGAATGGGTTTTGAGTATAGGCCGTGATAAATTATTTCAATTACATAGCTCCGAAACAGGACAAAAATTGGGATCGTATCAAACAGACGCATGGTATACCGCTCTACAGTATCCTTTTGCAAAAAGTCTTATGTGTTTGTACAAATGAAAGATACTTTGGTAGAACGTACTATCTATGAGAAACTTAACTCGCGCGTCTACAGATTTGATGCCCAATCCAAACACGCTTTTGTAGGAGATTATTCTGGTCAGATAGCCATGCTAAAGTTGGACAATAGTGGCGTTACCTTCATTACTACATTAAAGGCGCACACGGGAAGTATCCACACGTTGGCATGGGACTCGGAGAAACAATTGTTGTTTTCTGGTAGTTTTGATCAAAGCATCATCGTTTGGGACATTGGAGGTCGTCAAGGCACCGCTTATGAACTTCAGGGACACCAGTAAGCGTGCACGCGAAAAATTCTTTCAAAAATTTTGGTTGGTCGGAAATATTACTTAAGTTACTTTCGAAACATGTTCTGAAAAAAA
This sequence comes from Atta cephalotes, assembly GCF_000143395.1. Classification (NCBI taxonomy): domain Eukaryota; kingdom Metazoa; phylum Arthropoda; class Insecta; order Hymenoptera; family Formicidae; genus Atta; species Atta cephalotes. Next base: position 857,094 of record NW_012130128.1, on the reverse strand, counting down.
AAAAAAAAGAAAAAATTCTCTCTTTCAGTAATAAAGTAACGGCATTGTGCTACGCGAGTGTCGAACGCTTGCTCTTATCCGGAGGTGAGGACGGCGTGATCGTCTGTTGGAATATGGCGGCAAATAGAAAGGAAACCGCCGCTTGGATCGAATCCGATGTCTGTCAGGTATGTGTTTCGAGAGAAAATCTTTAAATATAATATCAATCAGCCCTGCTTTACATTACTCTAAGATGTTCCAACGTAATCCAGGCTTGTGGAAGACCCTTCTTCTGGAATATAAAAGCTATGATGGATCAACGACAGTTGGGATTGAGACAGCATCACTGTCGCTATTGCGGTCGCGCTTTATGCGCTCGCTGCACATCGCAACGAATACCGATACCGGCGATGGGCTTCGAGTTCGAAGTGAGAGTTTGCGATCAATGTCACATACAGCTCAAGTCGGAGAAGTAAGTTGTCATCAGATGAGCTCCCATCATGTTCTCTCTTAAGACATATTAATAGCGAAGACTACTAGTGTCGCAAAGCAGAACATACAATATTTGCTTTTGATTTACGTAGCCAATCATCGTTGGCCTCCTTCCATGATGCCAAGCACAGTGTCATCGGGATGGATTTAGACGCTCCTAGACGAAGATTGTTGACTATCGGCCAAGATCGCATTATTAAGATTTGGGATGTGTCCGCGCTCTTTCAGTGAATTTCTACGTGTATGTATGTCGATAATCTAAATTGCGTGATATGAATCAAATCACCGAGAGATATCATCATACTCGGAAGAATACTCTGGAACCTATTTTTGTGATTATATATGTAATTATGCCTGTTTGTGAAGTCGGTGATCGGTGATTACATAACCCGAGTTGGACCGACAAACTGATAGCGACGATATGAAGCGATCATTTGTCGATAATAACGCTAAAGTCTGCTTAATCCATATCCATATTTTCTATATGAGAAATCAGGAAATAATGGAAAGATAATGAATATGACGTAAGCCTGTTAATTCAGTGGTATTGTCTTTAAACCCGATATGTATATTGATGTAGAAAAGTATTTACTTCCAGAAAAGCGCTTGCGCGATTGCGCAACGTAATTACACAAACGTAAAAACTATATATGTATATGCAAGGTACATGAATTCCCTTTGAAAGATCAGGATGACGACATTGTAATCACGACGCAACACAACACAGATGTAATTAACAGTATTAAAATATCTTTCCGAGAGTATATATATATATATATATAAAATTGAATTTTTTTTTATATAATATATTTACATGTTAATCCAAGATGGTTTCGAGATGAAGTCTTTTCGTTAAATATTTCGAATAAAATTCTTTATGCAATCACAATTTTTTTCCAAAATTTGCAAGATTATACATATGTTACACATTGTGAATCGAGAGGCTCATATCTCAAGATCGTTTTGCAACTTTATACATATATACCATAATCATCGTATATATTATACATTTTGTTACTATCAAAATCTTAAAAATATCTTTACGTTGTTTAAATAAATTTTTGATTTAAAAAGTAATTAAGAAAGTACTGATTGATAACCGACCAGTGAATGTAAGCATCGAAACTATTTTAATGTTAATGTGTTTTATCTGATAAAAGAATAGAGAGAGAAAAAATCTTTTAAGAATTTCCAATTCATTTTCTACATATTTTACATCCTTACACATTATTAAATTACTAGCAATTTGAACATAAAAATCTTAAATTACTTATACTATCTTTGAATCGACTCAGATAAGTAGCAATGCTTCTTGTATCAAGTCTTAATCTTATTTGTTATATAACTCAAACAGAGATTGTTTAATGTTATTGTATCGTATTATAAGAAAACGCGAACCAGACGGAGTATTCAGTGCAGTTAATAGTACTAATTACTTCTTGACTCGCATTCAAGTCTCCTCAAGTACAATAGATAGATACAAGCTGTGCAAAGTTAATTCGCACTAACTTGACACAATTTCTTGCAAATATTCTCATAATTTATTTCCTTGAATACAAAGAAAAAGAAAAATGTTACTTTATAGACATTTCTTTGTCGTGTATCTTGCTAGCTGATAAAAATTTTATCAACATTTGTGAAAAACGGTCAATGAGCTTCCTTCGAACTTTGTGTCGAAAAATCTGAAAATTCGTAGATAGGTAAGATACAGTAGCAAAGAGCTTGATCGTTTCACATATATGCCAGGCAAAGTATACTGTCAGTTCATCTTCGTATGATAAATGTATATATACATACATACATATATAAAATGCATATATTGTACCTAATACTTATTGTACCTAAACATATACGTTATTTCATCAGTATCATCATCGTCGCATGATTTCTCCACCGCAATTTTGCAAGAAAAATGATTATAGAAGAAATCATCCTTGTTATCAAAATATATCTAGATTTATTCGCAGGATAAATCTTGCATTTTGAATAGCCAGACGTGCGAATACAATTCGTACATATGGTCCAAGTAAACTAAAACTATCTATATTGAATACAAATACAAGTACGTTTGTATAAGTTCAATTAGAGAATACACATAACAAGTATTATCGCATTTTTATATGTTTTGCTAAAATATGTATGTATATGTTTATATTACCTAAATAATATATGAACGTGCTTCTTATTATATAAACGTATTACGCCACACGTGTTACACGACCAAGTAACTGTGTATATTATTTATGTCGACTATGGCTGGCTTGAAACTCTTTGAAATTCGTAGTTGGCATGTGCAAAGAACAGACGGATAAATATTAAACTATACGCTGCGACGATTGCTATTCATTACCGAAACACAGTATATAGGTACATATAAACTGCGAAAAATGTAAAAAGCCACGTGTATGTATTCTACTCACACGTCGAATTGATACAAAATGGAAATATATTTTCAATGTAAAACAGTTGTGCATCTTGTTGATTTTTTTTCGATGAAAATGAATAGGGTCAAGTTTGCAATTTTCTTCATACACACACACACACACACACACACACACACACACACACACACACACACACACACATACGCGCACGCGCGCGCGCACAGAGAGAGAGAGAGAGAGAGAGAGAGAGAGAGAGAGA
>NW_012130128.1:830445-849796 GCF_000143395.1 Atta cephalotes | reverse complement strand
GAGAGAGAGAGAGATAAAACTATAATTACAGGCTCACTTGACTCTTCGTTTATCTATACAGAGTGTCTCAATTTATTTTTAATGTGTCACAAGTTATTTTTTAATAATTGATTCTCCGACAGAATCTAGTGATCGTTTCTTCGTAAGTAGATCTCAAAACGATCGAAAGTCTTTTTTTAGATTACGATACGAAACATATTTGTTACTCTAGTTAATTTTAGTTCTGAAATTCGCTTTAATAACATTTTAATTTGAAATTTGACCATAAGGATAATCATAATAATTGAAAATATACTATAAACTGGAATTGACTTCCTTGATCTTCTCGTAAAATGCAAAAGTAAATCGATCCCGAATTGCTGAAAGAATCTATGGCAAATAAGACACCCTGTACATACACACATTAACATTGATAACAATATTCGCCTCAAGAACAAACGTTATCTTTATCTCTTTTTAACAATTTTCTATTGACCGCACATCGATATACCATTAATTAATTAAAACGATTAATCACTACGATATCGGTACGTATTATTACTAATACTGATTGCTGTCATACAGGTCATACTATAGCAGACTGTAACTATAATGCAAACTGAAATACGGCTTCTGGAAGACAATTCCTTGACTTATCCCTGCAGTGTATTTTTACGTCTTCTCGAGAGGGCGAGTTATAAAAAGAAAAACCGCGTAAATTGTATGGGCTCTCCCGATGTGATCTTCGATCCTCCGCGCCTCGTTTGATCACTCGTTAAAGTCTCCCGCGTGGCGCCTACGCCACTGATCGTTCTCCATAGATATTTTCAAAGTCAATGACTGTGACTGCTCTGTGCTCACGCCCGTGCTTCAAGTTCATGGCGAGACAAGAATGCCCGCCTATAAAATTAAAACAGTCATCTTATAATTCAAACATTCGCGAAACAAATCGACGCGGCGTATACACACACGCACACACACATACACTCTTCGAATCTATTTTTCTTTTCTATAATTAACATCGCAACAATAATTTAAAATTGACAAAAATTTCATGATATCTATTATTAACGATAATACATAATATGTAATACGAAGTATGAAATTAAAATATGACTTTAGATCGAATGACAATATTAAGATGGTCGCTCGCATAAATGATAACGTAACGCATTCGTAATTAGCGGCAGAAAAATGCTAGGAGCTTTGTTAGAATTTTAAACTAAACAAAATAGTCAGCCAACTGATTCTCATCATTTCTCTTTCTTAATCTTTATAGGGTCTCCCTCTTAACCTGTAGTAGTAAGATTTAAAAAACAGATCTACATTTTCTAAAGAATGACGTTTTTTTCTGGATTAAATCATTTTTTAAGATAGTGACAATATGAAGAAAATAAAAAATCAAGAGAGAAAAACAATTTTGATTTTTAAAACTATTATGTAATCGTATTATTTGAATCTTAAGAAAGTCAGTTCTCTCTTTTTGTCTCATGCGCTCGCTAAAAGCAACAAATTATCAACTACCTCGATGGACAAACATACACAACACACACACACATACGCAACACGCACACACACACACACACACACACACACACAGAGTTAATGCTAAATATTCCTGAAATATTCAAAATATTCATAAGATTCCTAAAATTCCAAAAAAACATTCCGAAAAGAATATTCTATATATGTTTTGCAAAATTTTAATTTTTCCAGAAATTCCATGTCTGATCCATCCTTCAATCAATTTTTAAACAAAATTTTGCTCTGAAAAATACACCTCATACTTTCACTTTGAAATCCAATTTTAGGGTTTATTTTACAAACGAAATGCTGCGCTCCTTATATTCTTTCCTAGATGATTCTTGTTAATGAGTAAATGCTCCTCGCCGCAGCCCTCTGTCGGCGGAGACATACTGCTCGTTCGCTCGCGATTTTCGTGAAATATACAAGGAATATTCGTAGAATGATGAATCTGAACATTTCGTCGACATTTGTATATTCTGTGACGATTCTTTCACACTGTGCCGCAATATTCGGCACATTGGGAATATAAATCGAATTTTCTATGAATATTTAGCGTTAGCTGGATATATGTATTTATTCGTTTAGAGCAATCCACGAACAATATTATCTTCTCTATTTATATTTCTTGCTATACCTGTATAATCACAAATCAATGGATGGATACATCCAATTGACACGTTCCATCAATCACGTTGAATTGAATTTTATAACTCGTTTCGATAAACTCTGTCAGCGCAATCCGTTTGGAAATTGTTGAAATCTTTTGTCAGTTTCCTCGTAACGTTAAATGTAGATTGTATAACCTACAGAGCCATTGTATGACACATTATCGCGATAAAGTCCTCATTGTTACATGATCTCGACGAGTGAAATCATAAATCTCATCCTCACGTGGGATTGAGATAAAAGTGTGCATCGTACTGTATAAGAAATTTAAATTAATCTGGAGAAATATTTTTTTTAATTTACAATCGACTTATTATTATAAATTTTAAACTGAAAATTCTGCCTTATGTGAAGAACGAAAAATAATATAACATCACTTCTAATATGATGGATTTTATTCATGGAAGATTCATCGCGCTGAAAAGAATGCCTTTTCCTCTTGAATTTCTTGAAATATATTAGGTGTAGTAAAAAGAAATCCATTATTTTTCCATTCAATTTCATGCAAAAATAATGGATTTCTTTTTACTACATCTAATATGTATATTATATGAAGCTCGTCGATTCATGATAACGCGGTGCAGTAGTATTGGAACTGCAGATGGTTGTGCTAGAAAAGAGAGAAAGACACAGAGAGAGATCTTGAGGGAGATTCTCGACGGAGCCGTATGGCACGGTAACGCAAACTGTCTAACCTACTTTTGTGAACAGGTTTGCGATGCTTCCGCACGCTAACGGTGATCGACCAGACATCTCCGACAAGCGTGGCGCGAGACGCCTCTCCTCTAAAGCTTGTTCTACAATAGGGTCGCAAACCAAAAGGGCCATGACAAAAAACTACACAAAAAAACTTGAGCGGTAAATTGAGCATAAGCTGCAGTAAGCTAATTGATCAATTATAGTAGAATCCGTAAAGTATAATGTAAACAGTCAAACATGTTGATTTCCTTACTGCTTACCTACGTCTTACTGCCTTAAATCTTTTATGTGCCATGGCCTTAAGCCGTAAGAATTTGGCTAATCACAGTTAAGTAATGAAAAAAATAATCGATTATGATTGGCTAATTTTTTACACGGCTTACGGCTTGTGATCCTCTATTGAATATTTATAGAACAGGCTTAATAGATGCAGCGATACGCATCTACAACGCGTATCAGATTCTCGAGGATTGAGTACCTTTGCAGGTAGTAGCTTCTAAAATTCTCACTCGCGAGTATCTTTTCTTATGTCTTTCAAGACTTTATTACATATTCATATGTACATGCGTAATAGGCCATAAAATTCATAGACTTCTGTGCAATTTGTGCAGGTCATCTACCACTAGATAAAATTGTATATGAATGCAGCACTCGATATATTTATATATATATTTTTTATTTGTTTTAGGCGAAGTGCCGACAACCACGACTTAAGAGATGGTCATCGTCACACGGGTAAGTTGGTTCTTAAGCACTCATGTAAACATTTCCCTTATTTGCGTATTATTTTTATCTTGCTGTAATCTACACGAGATAAGGACATAAGGGTAGATTTCTATTCGATAAATTAATTTCTAATCGCTATGAAAACGCATTATATTCAAAATATTATGCGTGGTCTACAATGGGAAGTAGTAGTAGTTTATTATCTTTATCATAGTTTATTATTTTTTTCTCAGTCGACCATGATTGAATGATTGATTTCTACGCCTACTTCTTAATCCACTGCTATTGTTGACGACGCTTTAGGTAGGTTCGATGTCCTCCGATGCGGAGGACGCGCTTCAAAACGCGTTTTTGTAACTTTGTCAATGATATGTACAGCAAACAATTTCCTGCGGGAGAAAAGCGCTAGAAATTTACGTGTAAGCGCGCTAGCCAATCGAATATTGTGAAAGGGGAAATTAACAATAAGTAAATTCGAATAAAGCTGCGCGCGCGTACGGTAGATCTCTCGCGCGGCTTAATCCATTACATTTACCGCTTTCCTCGTCGTTCTCCTCGAACACGGTCAGTAGGAATCTGTGACGAGTGAAAATAACCAAACAGCCAAGAATCGTCGCATTCTCTCGCGTTGTAAACAATGATAATGTACGCCACCGCGCTAATTGCAAGTCACACTAGTCACTCCGATGCGCTATGTACGCGTGTTCTTTATTCGCAATTTCTTTTTATTATATTTTCGTACATTCCGATAAATATGATCTAGATTTGAAAATCTATAAAATATAGGGAATATTTGATTGCAAGAGCAAGAGTCTAACGTATCGGACTTTACCGGTTATTTCACACGAACGTTTTATAAAAAAAAGACGCATCGCATCGCGTATTCTGATACTATATATCGTTCCAACGATTTTTCGAACGAAATAATTGCCATGCCGACGAGGGCAATAATTAGGGAATATTTAGATATTTGAATGACTGGAAATAACAAATAAGACGTAATATAATAAAGCACCTGTTGAAGCGAAGCGCGTTTCAAGAAGAGGTCAGCGTGACAATTAACCGCGGTGATAAGACCACAAGAATAAATATTTACTTAATCGAATTTAAGAAAAATTTTGCAATAAACTATCAAGTCTACTACTTCGGAAATTCGAATTTGATAACTTTTATGTCTCGATCGACGGCGATTGAGACAAAGAACGATGGGAGGGCGCCCAGCAAATGAAAATGGATTGAAATGGATTAAAATGGATTCAGATTTTCAGAAATAGAATTCAGATTCATGAAAGTTAAAATGAATCCTTTTCAATCCTGAATGCATTTTTATTCATTTATAGGAATTGCATAAAGCAGATGTCTATGCTTTTTCAATCCTAAATATATTTTTATTCATTTATAGTTAATTGCATAGAGCATATCAATCTAAAAATAATATTAGCATTTTCTGTGTACAATCGTAATACTCAATTCAGAATTGTGAATAGAAAGTATAGTTTTTTAATTCAGTTAAATTCAAAAATAATATCAGCAATTTCTGGGGAATACTGCTCAATTCAATATTCTGAATACGAAATGTAGTTTTATATCTAATTGAATAAAAGAAGTTTTTATTTAAAAATGGATCATAAATGCTATTTAAATTATTTAAAATTATAAGTAGGAAATTTTTTATTTTAACTACTCCAACGAAGTTAAAAAAAATTGTAACGTAAAAATAACTGAGCTATATTCTTTTGTTTCTCTTTGATTAGAAATAAAATGAATGATGTGAAGACTCGCAAGTCGAACACAACCCAAATATTAGGTTAATGTAAATTATACTTTATTATATCTGTTAAATGATGATATTTTCATATTAGGTTAATGTAAATTATACTTTATTATATCTGTTAAATGATGATATTTTCATTATATCTATATAATTTCGTTACTAGTTTAGCTAGTTGTAATTGAAGTAGAGAATGAACAACATATTTACCAATTGAAGAAGTGGTATAGCAGGTAACGTAGAAGATTTATAATCCAAACAGAGGTTCCAGATTTTCGAATCCCACTAAGGCATTTTTTAATTCAATCAATTTGAAGTAGTTAATTTCAAATATAATTATTATAAATGTCTTAAGAATAAAATTTGTAATCCTTAAATGAATTTTTTTTTCGAACATTAAATTAGTATCAGCTCGGATTCAATCCATTCAATTTATTTTCATGGATTTAAAGTAATGCATTAAAACAATTTTAATTCATTTTAATCTATTCTCGTTCTCGAGTGTAATCTAATATTGTAACACGATGATGAGTATCGTATATGATATATCGTATAGATGGGATGCCTTACGTTAACAGTTATGTCGACTGAGAAAGAAAAAAAACATTTTCGGAGAAAAGGAAAACGGGATAGAGAGCGTCGCGAGATTTATTTATAGAAATCAAGAGGACTTGGTCCATTGGCTTCCTTGATGTCGGCGTTCCTGACGCCGCGCCGATAGACGTCAATTGGTAAATCTACGAAGCAGTGGTAAGCGAGAGATGAGAAGCAACGCATTTTTCGCGAAGGCAAGTGAAAGGCGACGATTATCAGCAGCAGCCTCACATTTACCCTCGACAATTCATGTTGTACATTTCCATCTGATGACCAATGAAACATGTGCGATATATATATTCCAGTCGACAGAACAAATAAAAAAGTGATATTAATATATAATTTCGCACTCAATAATGTAAGTGTTATATAACAATAAGAGGCTACTCGTCGTAATTTAAGGAGCATATAAGTCTAATGCTGGATGTCTTTGCCTAATTTTTCTTTATTTCAAAAATAATATATTTATAACATTTTTTCAACCATTTATCTGATCATCTTTAGTATATAAAATTACCTGCCATCAATAATCAGTTACAATTCAAATTTGCCGCAATACATATATAAATTTTCACGTATCGTCAATGATTTGTTTAGTCATCCTATTCTTATGAGTGGAAAAACGTTACTTATTTGAAATAACCATCAATGTCTGAAATCATCACTCAGCAAAAAATTTGTAGATAGCTTAGATAAAAATTGCAGAATGATTATGTCCAAGTTACAGAAATTCCAAGTTACAGCACTTTTGTATTGCAACGTGATCGTGTCGCAATGAACATTTACGGACGATACAATAAGGAAATTAGAATATAATGAATGATGAAAATTACGGAGAGAATAATTTTATAATCATAGGACGACTAAACGAATCATTGATGATACGAGAATTTATAGTATATATATATATATATATATATATTGCGGCGAATTTGAATTGTAACCGATTACAATTGAATGTCAAATTATTGAGGCAAGCAATTTTAAAAACTGAAGATGACCAGATAAATGGTCGAAAACATTATAAATATATTATGTTTGAAATAAAGGCAAAGACATTCAACTCCTTAAGTTACGGCTCTGTTGTTACAGCCTTTGTTGATTATATTGTATGTTAAATATAAAACATATATTATCAGGAGATAATCTCGTCAAGTATATTTTTTATAGTATATAATATATCATATTTATGAAATACTACATTACATTTAGGATTGCCAAGTGCAAAATTATAATAACATTGATGTTATGATATTTTTTAGTTTGTGTCGACCGGGATTACTGGTTGGGTGATTGCATGATGTTCTTGTAGCTCGAAAATTTTGCCTGAAACGCTTTTTGTCGATGATACGTTTCAAATGGATATAATATAATATAATAGTCTAACGGTAAATGACTTTGTAGAAAATGTCAAGGTTGAATTCTGTCGATTCGTCTTCTATGATGAAATGGAAGTTGGTCCCTCGTCTCACCCATCAATAACGAATGGACAGATCCACGTCAATCACAAATGGACAGATCCACGATCGAATTAGGCAAGGTGGCAGATATAAACGCTCTGACTTGAAACTCCCACAAGATGCTTCGCGCGCAGTTTCGCGTACGCGCGCGTGTACGATATGCCGCACACACCAACAACGTACCTGATACACATTTACGTTTACGTCCCGATTGTTCACTTCACCGGAACATCGGAAGAGCTCCATCCGTTCCTCGCTTCGCTTCGCCTCGCCTCGCCACGAAATGAGAGCCACTTCTCGATTCATCTTTTGCTTCGACTAGCAATTTTACTTTCGCTCGATCGCGTCTGCACTGCACTAGAATGCTTAATATTTTTAAAACGCGATTTTTCAAAATATTTCATTTCTAGGAAGAATAAGTTCTAGTGGGTAAACTCTCTGATAACATTACACAAGATTCGATTGGATTCGATATGAATCTTACGAATGAATCAACTACGTGTTTTTCTTAATTTTAATTGTTCTTAAATCTAATTGTAACTGCAAATAGAGACGTATTATAGAAAGAAAGGATAGAAAGAGAGATTTCGACGTAATGTCGAAATGATCTACCAAGGCCCTGTGTATGAAAAAATTTATCGTTGCTGACTCTCTCATTAGCCTATTATATTTATCTTTTTGTACTGTACATGAATATTTGTATGTGACTGTCGAGCGACAATTGGGAAATTGTTACGACGAGACACCTCATCCTTGCATCGAGCCGCATGCCGCGCGCCACGCCGAATGGCAAAGAGCGGCGTACTTACGGTTATTACAACGATAACGGTACACCATATAACTCAATTTAGATCTGATGCTTGCGTTAACACAAATTCCATACAAAATTCCCGACTGTGAAATCCTCATGTCACATCGCGTCACGTCAATCGATTTTCTTTTCGCATTTTTGTATATTCGCCGACAAAATTTAATTTTGGCCGACTTATAAATATCCCATTACCCATGTGAATTACTGATTTATATTCATTAATATCATTGAAGATAGTCGAATGTACATTCGTTATCTTGAGCAACTACATATTTATCTCGCTCTGACTCGCGTCTTCGCATATGCAACATTAATATATAGATCACAGATATATAAAGAATCTAGCTTTTTCTATTAAGAAAAATAATAAAGAAATGTGCATCTCTTCATTTTGCACAGGGAGATTACATATGGATCGAACCAATCTCAGGAAGGGAATTTGATGTCGCGATCGGAGCACGAGTCATCTCGGCAGAAGGCAGACGAATTCAAGTAAAGGACGACGACAATAAGGTAATTATTAAGGAATACATGTCATTAAAAAATTGTCTAAAACGCGATACTGCAACAAGTCGCGGTTTCGAGAAATATACAATAATATGCCATGTATTATCACCCGCGCATACATTTATTATTTGTATTTTCCTCAAAAGGCAGCATTTAACTATTCCATCATTAAATCATTGATGAGCGAATAATTCCGTAGGAACAATGGTTAACGCCGGAGAGACGAATAAAGGCCATGCATGCCACTTCGGTGCAAGGTGTAGAAGATATGATCAGTTTAGGAGACCTCCATGAAGCGGGCATTCTACGAAATCTATTGATACGCTATAACGAGAATCTTATTTACGTAAGTCCCTCAGCACACGATGACGAAATGCGATTGATTAAGCAAAATACAAGTTGATATAAGATTGATACCGATCTCACGATGATCCACGACTTACAGACGTATACAGGCTCCATCCTGGTTGCCGTGAACCCATACCAGATATTGCCTATTTATACTGCAGAGCAAATTAAACTCTACAAGGATCGTAAAATCGGGGAACTGCCACCGCATATATTCGCCATTGGCGATAACAGCTACGCGCATATGAACCGATACGGCCAGGATCAGTGCATAGTAATTAGGTACCACTCAAAGAGTCTCTTTCGAAGCGTATTAATGACGCACGACTTCAAACATCGAATTTTGTAATAGTCCGATTTTTGTTACATTCATCTTTTTTATTTAATCTTTACAAATGGATTTGTAAAGTATAAGTTTAAGTACTAAGTTATCAAGAAAAGTTAATTTATGTTTATTATTAGAGAAGAAGGAACAATTATTATTAAAAGTATAAACATTAACCATTCATATGAATCGCTTGCTTTTCTTTTAATTAGAATTGTTAAATAGAAATTCATTCTTATTTTAGTGGCGAGAGCGGAGCGGGAAAAACGGAAAGCACAAAATTAATTCTGCAATATCTAGCAGCAATCAGCGGAAAACATTCGTGGATCGAACAACAGATCTTGGAAGCGAATCCGATACTCGAAGGTGAATCTCGTGATAAGACAAATTCACATTTAAAGAGTTGATCGAATGACATTTCTTTTCTAAGCTTTTCTAACGTTTTCTAGCTTTCGGTAATGCAAAAACTGTGAGAAATGACAATTCCTCCCGATTCGGCAAGTACATCGATATTCATTTCAATGAGCAAGGTGTGATAGAAGGGGCCAAAATAGAACAATACCTTCTAGAAAAGTCACGAATCGTATCTCAAAGTTTGGACGAAAGGAATTATCATATTTTTTATTGTATGCTAGCTGGTCTTTCCAAAGATGAGAAACAAAAACTCGAGTTGGAAGATGCGTCCACGTACAAATATCTCATAGGGGTAAGTCGTGAGTTAGCACTAATAGCGATACTGACTAATAAATATAACAACGTTTTATCTTGTTCTGAAAACACGCAAAAAATGCACACACATAAAATCTAAATAAATATTTAAAAAAACAAAAATACATCGAAAAGAAAATATAGAAAAAAAATTAATGATTTACATGAGCTTTCTTATATATATATATACATACTCTCAATCTATGTGTAATTGTTATTATCTTTGTCTTTAGGGTGGCGGCATTACTTGCGAAGGGCGTGACGACGCAGCTGAATTCGCCGATATAAGATCAGCTATGAAGGTTTTGCTATTTTCCGATCTGGAGATCTGGGAGGTGCTTAAATTACTCGCGGCTTTATTACACATGGGCAACATAAAGTATAGAGCCACCGTCGTAGGTATGAAATTTCAATATAAGATTTAAAATCAAATCGCCGCGCTAATAATCTCATAGTTGGAATTGGATGGTTTCAATTTCAATTTCTATGAGGTTCATTCGTGTATGATGTGTTGCAGATAATTTAGATGCTACGGAGATCCCAGAGCAAACGAATGTACAAAGAGTGGCATATTTATTGGGAGTGCCGGTACAGTCTTTGATAGATGCGCTTACTCGCAGAACTATATTCGCGCACGGTGAGACAGTAGTAAGTATTTTTCCGTATATACATAAAAGCAATATTGTCGGCTATATTAAAAATATTATCATATCGTAAGTAAATTTTTCGTCTCTTTCAATAGGTATCCACGTTGTCGAGAGATCAATCAGTCGATATTAGAGACGCGTTTGTGAAGGGCATATATGGTCGATTGTTCGTACACATTGTAAAGAAAATTAACGAGGCCATATACAGGCCGAAGAACAATTCCCGCAGTGCTATAGGCGTGTTGGACATCTTCGGTTTTGAGAATTTTAATCACAACAGTTTCGAGCAATTTTGCATCAATTATGCCAACGAAAATCTCCAGCAATTCTTCGTTCAGCATATATTCAAGTTGGAACAAGAGGAATACAATCACGAGGGTATCAATTGGCAGCATATAGAGTTTGTTGATAACCAAGACGCTTTAGATCTGATAGCTATCAAGCAGCTCAACATTATGGCGCTTATCGATGAGGAATCGAAATTTCCAAAAGTATGGGTGCTAATTTAGGAAAGATATCCAAAGTTGTACTTTGATCATTCTACATAAAAAATTAAAGAATTCACATGCACGCATGTCAGCAATTAAGATTGTTATAAAAGTGGCATCATTTTAATCTAATTGGCTATTTGCAGTGCTTTTAATGTGGCGTTTGTCAATTTCTAGGGCACGGATCAAACCATGTTGGCGAAAATTCACAAAACTCATGGCAGTCATAGGAATTATTTGAAACCTAAATCGGATATTAATACATCTTTTGGCTTGAATCATTTTGCGGGCGTCGTCTTCTACGACACGAGAAGTTTCCTAGAGAAAAACAGAGACACGTTCAGCGCAGACTTGCTGCAACTTATTCACATATCGTCAAATAAATTCCTTCAAGTTTGCTTCGTTGAAGACATTGGCATGGGTTCGGAAACCAGGAAGAGAGCACCCACGTTATCGACACAATTTAAGAAATCATTGGATTCGCTTATGAAAACTCTATGCAGTTGTCAACCCTTCTTCATAAGATGTATCAAACCGAACGAATATAAAAAACCAATGGTAAGCATTCCCAATCCGCGTGGTTTCGTGATTTATTTAATTCTGTTCTAGTATCACAATGTCTTGCAAATACAATACTTGATTGCAGATGTTTGATCGTGGTCTCTGCTGTCGACAATTGAGATATTCCGGTATGATGGAAACCATCAGGATTCGCCGAGCTGGCTATCCTATTCGCCACTCCTTTCACGAGTTCGTGGAAAGATATCGATTTCTCATTTCGGGCATTCCACCCGCGCATAAGGTGCAGGAAAAATCCATCGAATAAATCAAATTTATTAATCGTTGCTGATTACTTTGATCTACTATGTGTCTTAAAAAATTTTTTTAATTTTTATTTCTATTCGATCAAAAATTTATATTGTCATTAAATTTATATTTGTTAATTTCAGGTGGACTGCCATGCAGCGACATCGAAAATCTGCCACGCGGTGTTGGGTCGGTCAGATTACCAACTTGGTCACACCAAGGTCTTTCTCAAGGATGCTCACGATTTATTCCTCGAGCAAGAACGTGATCGCGTATTGACACGCAAGATCCTGATATTGCAACGTAATATTCGCGGCTGGGTTTATAGGAGAAGGTTCCTCAGGATGAGAGCGGCGGCGATGATTGTGCAAAAATATTGGCGGGGCTATGCGCAACGTCAGCGATACAAGCGCATGCGAATCGGTTACATGCGATTGCAAGCGCTCATCAGATCGCGTGTGTTGTCGCACAGATTTAGACATCTGCGCGGCCATATCGTCGCGCTTCAGGCACGAGCCCGAGGCCACCTGGTACGTAAGATGTACCGGAAGAAGCTATGGGCCATAGTGAAGATACAAGCGCACGTGAGAAGGTTGATCGCGCAGAGACGGTATAAGAAGATCAAATACGAATATCGTTTGCACGTAGAGGCGCTACGATTGCGGAAGAAAGAAGAGCGCGAACTGAAGGATCAAGGCAACAAACGAGCCAAGGAGATCGCGGAACAAAACTACAGGGTATATAAATATTATGACAAATATAAATACTAATGAATTTTACATTCATTACTTTAACCGCTGAAGGAAACGAAAGTTTACGATAAGCCAATAAGTATCGAATATTAAGAAGACTTTTCTTTCTCTTTTTCTCAGTAATGATTGTCTACCATCATCATCTACAGTGATTGTGACTGGCCTGCTCGCTATATATGTATAATATTGGGAATATATGTATAATATTGGGAAATAAGTTTCCGCCGTTTTTTAATCAAAAATTAAGCATTTATTGTGAAAGAACGGTACATAATGTTTTATTCAAAGTAATGGTCATCGCTAGCCACTATTTTCTCCCATCTTTCTGGTAGCATGTGGATACCGCGTCGGAAGAACGCTTCATCTTTTGAGGCTATCCAATCATCGATACAATTTTTGGTATCTTCATATGATGTGAAGTGCTGCTCAGACAGGCCATGCGTCATCGATCGGAACAAGTCGGAAGGAGCAATGTCTGGAGAATACGGCGAGTAGGATAGAACTTTCCATTTGAATTAGTTTCTAAATAGGTTTTGACCGGCGCCGCAACATGTAGTCGAGCATTATCATGCAGGAGAATAATTTTGTCATGGAATAGTAGTGGGAGCGTTTTTCCTTGAGTGCTCGGCTCAATCTCATCAATTGTGTTCGGTAGAGAGCCCTAGTAATGGTCTCGTTCGGTTTGAGCAACTCATAATACACGACACCAAGCTGATCCCACCAAATACACAACATGAATTTTTTGCCATAATATAGCCATAATATAGCCAGAATATTCAGCTTGGCTGTCGATGTTGAAGCATGATCAGGGGGATCCCCATGATTTCCTCTTCTTTGAGTTATCGTAGTGAATCCATTTTTCATCACCAGTGACTATACGATGCAAAAAACCCTTTTGTTTATGCCTGGCAAGTAGCATTTCACATGTGAAAAATCGGCGTTCAACGTTTCTCGACTTCAGTTCATATGGAACCCAATTCCCTTGCTTTTGAATCATTCCCAATGATTTCAAATGATATGAAATTGTTTGTTGAGTCACTCCTAATGTAAGTGCAAGTTCTTTTTGCGTTTGGCACGAATCTTCATCCAATAATGCTTCCAATTCCGCGTCTTCGTACACTTTCGGCCTTCTGCTACGTTCTTTATCTTTCGACGTCAAATTCACCGTTCTTAAACTTTTGAAACTCACGACAATTTCTCTCACTTAAGGCAGCATCACTATATGCTTCTACAAGCAATCTATGAGCCTCAGCTGCAGATTTCTTCAAATTAAAGAAGTAAATCAAAAGTTTCCGCAAATGACGCTTATTCGGCTCAAAATTCGACATTTTCGTACAAAAAAAATATATGATGCTGATACAAAATCGCTAATATTTCAAGGTTATAGTGTTGCCGGATCCAATACATATGTCGTTTTACATCAAACAATTTTAACTATAGTTTATTAGTGGCGCCGTCTTTTGCAAACGGCGGAAACTTATTTGTACTCCCAATAAATAAAAAACATAATATGAGAATTTAGCCAAATCATATTTATGCGAAAACACTAATTGTCCGTTAAGAACTATCGAGTTCTGGTATACTAAGTTCCTTTTAACAAGTCATGATCGCAATTTCTATAACAATACGTTGTAAAGCAATGTGACATGCATAAATTTCAGGAGCGTATGCAAGAACTGGAAAGGAAGGAAATTGAGATGGAGCTAGAAGATAGGCGACGAATGGAAATAAAAAAAAATTTGATCAATGACGCGGCCAAAAAACAAGATGAGCCGGTCGATGATAGCAAATTGGTCGAAGCTATGTTTGATTTCTTGCCAGATTCTAGTAGCGAAGCTCCAACGCCGGCGAGAGAAACGTCTGTGTTTAACGTAAGTTGTAATAACTTGATCCTATTAATGAATTCATTTGATATCTGATTACGAAACGATCATGAAGATAGACTAGAACTAGAATAATAAAATAATTTAATATTTAATAAATTAATATTAGAAAATCTTGTTGTTTCTTTTCTCACGTGAAGAAAACATTAATCTCTTTTTCTCCAATATAGGATCTTCCCGCACCAAAAGCCGATCAACATCAGGAGATAATTAGTCCAATTCAGATAGCATCGGAGGATGAGGAGGATCTGTCTGAATTTAAATTTCAGAAATTCGCAGCCACATATTTCCAGGGCAACATCACGCATCAATACTCTAGAAAACCACTTAAACATCCACTATTGCCGTTACACACGCAAGGCGATCAATTGGCCGCACAAGCTCTGTGGATAACTATACTTCGATTTACAGGCGATTTACCCGAGCCGCGATTCCATACAATGGATAGGGATACGACTTCGGTAATGTCGAAAGTGACGGCGACGCTCGGACGAAATTTTATAAGGAGTAAAGAATTTCAGGAAGCTCAGATGATGGGCATGGATCCTGTACGTGGAAGTCTTTTTTCGTAATTTATAATTAAATTAATTAATTAAATTAGTATGCTATAGTAGCGAAAGACTGCTACAATAAGATTCATATCCTTCCAGGAAACATTTCTCAAGCAGAAGCCGCGTTCCATCAGGCACAAGTTGGTATCGTTAACCCTGAAGCGAAAGAACAAGTTGGGCGAAGACGTACGTAGAAGGCTGCAAGAGGACGAATACACCGCCGATAGCTATCAATCCTGGTTAGAGGCCAGGCCTACGTCAAATCTCGAGAAGCTGCACTTTATCATCGGCCATGGTATACTGCGCGCCGAATTGCGAGATGAGATCTATTGCCAAATTTGCAAACAACTGACAAACAATCCATCGAAATCGTCGCACGCCCGCGGTTGGATCCTGTTATCCCTCTGCGTCGGGTGTTTCGCACCCTCTGAGAAATTTGTCAACTACCTGCGAGCCTTCATTAGGGAGGGACCGCCTGGTTATGCGCCTTACTGCGAGGACAGACTCAAGAGAACTTTTAACAACGGCACTCGTAATCAACCTCCGAGTTGGCTCGAACTTCAAGCCACAAAGTCAAAAAAGCCGATCATGTTGCCAATCACCTTTATGGACGGCAACACAAAGACCTTGTTAGCCGATTCGGCCACTACCGCTAGAGAATTGTGTAATCAATTATCGGATAAGATCTCGCTAAGAGACCAATTCGGCTTTTCTCTATACATCGCTCTATTCGATAAAGTCTCGTCCTTGGGCAGTGGCGGCGATCACGTGATGGACGCAATCTCACAATGCGAACAGTACGCCAAGGAACAGGGTGCACAGGAACGAAATGCACCGTGGAGATTGTTTTTCAGAAAAGAGATTTTCGCACCCTGGCACGAACCGACCGAAGATCAAGTGGCCACGAATTTAATCTATCAGCAAGTAGTACGCGGTGTCAAATTCGGTGAATATCGTTGCGATAAGGAGGAGGACTTAGCGATGATCGCGGCACAGCAATATTATATAGAGTATCATACCGATATGAACGTCGATAGATTATATACTCTTTTGCCGAATTACATACCAGATTATTGTTTGACGGGGATCGACAAAGCGATTGATAGATGGGGACACCTTGTCTTGCAGGCATATAAAAAAGTGAGTCTTATTTTTACAAGATAAAAAACAAGCATGATCTGTGCAAAGAACGTACGAAGTAAGTTTGGATCAAAGCGTGGGATGATATAATATAAATATCTCAAGGAGCGAGATAAGAGCAGCAGTGTCGAAATATTATTTTTTCTTTTATCTTCAGAAAGAAATTTCAAGTTATTTAATTAAAAGGCATGCGCATACGCATGCACAAACACACATGTCTTTAAATCCTCTTAATTTTAACTTAATTTCAGAGTTACTATTTGAAAGAGAAAGTACCAGCGCTACGTGTTAAAGAGGATATAGTCGGATATGCAAAGTTCAAATGGCCTCTGCTATTTTCTCGTTTTTATGAAGCTTACAGAAATTCCGGCCCGAACTTACCGAAGAATGATGTTATCATAGCCGTCAATTGGACCGGAGTGTACGTTGTCGATGATCAGGAGCAAGTGCTCCTAGAGTTATCCTTCCCCGAGATTACCACCGTATCTAGTCAAAAGTATGTACTTTGCTTTGTTTCGTGGATCACAAATGTATGTTATCATTAATTATTTAAATATAAGAAAAGTGACATTTTATATATAACTATAAGCTAATGAAAGAGAAACGGAGCTTTTCTCTTTTTCTGAGAGCACTTAAATTAAAGCAATATTTAAACATTTTAATGAAAAAGACAAATACGCATAGTAAAATACGATAGATTTATTTTTAATAAATATGTGATTGTTTAATTTAATACGTAACATGCACAACTAATAAATAAATTAAACTCTTAAGGAAAGTTGGAAGCTGAATCCTTGGTATTCGCTAAATAATTCGATGTGAATTTATATATTGTACTAATTTATATATTGTACTGAAATGACCGAGATGTCCTGAAACACTATATCAAACTATACAAAATTATGCAATTTGGCAGAATTTGATACGCAGTAGTATATAAATTCACGTCGAATTATTTAAGCATCAAGGATCTAGCTTCGAACGTTAAATAAACGAAATAGATTCGAACGTTATGGTTCGAATCTATTTCTCATAGGTTACAGTATATTCACATGAACGATCCAATGAGATTCTTATTGTTTAATATGTAATATAAAAAATTCGAGTTTTATAATGTTCAACTATATGCCGAGTATTACATTCTAAACTTTGCGCATTATTTTTCGCAGAACAAATAAAATGTTTACACAAACATTCAGTTTATCGACGGTACGGGGAGAAGAATTCACATTCCAAAGCCCGAACGCGGAAGACATCCGTGATCTGGTAGTATACTTTTTGGAAGGATTGAAGAAACGCAGCAAGTTTGTTATAACCTTGCAAGATTACAAAGCACCGGGCGAGGGCTCGTCATTCTTGAATTTTCAGAAAGGTGATCTCATCATTCTCGAAGATGAAAGCACCGGCGAGACTGTGCTTAATTCAGGGTGGTATGTCGGGACCTGTGAAAGAACGGGCGAGAAGGGCGATTTCCCGGCTGAGACAGTTTATGTTTTACCTTCCTTAACGAAACCGCCAAATGATATATTGGTACGTCAACGTACGGATTAGTTTTATTGATGAGAAATGTTGACATCTTCTTTCTAAACAACTCATCGATAATAATAATTTTTAGGCTTTATTCAGTATGGAAGGTACAGAGAATAGTCGCAGACTCTATCCGCAGCAAATGAATGGTGTGGACTCTCGTGATAAACCTCATACTCTTCTAGAATACGCAATCGATCATTTCCGGTAAGAAAGCTACAACATGTGTGTAGCATTTGATATTGTAAAGTAAAAAAATGTGATAATATTTTGATTAAACTTGTCTTAGAACACCACCAAAGAGAACAATGTCCAAAACATTGACTTTAACGTCCGCGCGACGTGGACATACGGACGAATTATGGCATCACTCTAGAGAACCAATAAAACAACCTCTTTTGAAGAAACTCGTATCGAAGGAAGAATTAGCTGAAGAAGCATGTTTTGCCTTCAATGCCATTCTCAAGTATATGGGCGATCTGCCAACGAAACGACCGCGCATTGGAAACGAGTACACCGATCTGATCTTTGACGGGCCATTGAAAAATGAGATTTTACGAGATGAGATTTATTGTCAGATTATGAAGCAACTTACTGATAATCGCAACAGATTGAGCGAAGAGCGAGGATGGGAGCTAATGTGGCTCGGTACTGGACTATTTACTTGTAGTCAGAGCCTCTTGAAGGTATAATATGTATAAAAAATTTTACATATCTCTCCCTCTCTACCTGTTTACTAATAATATTTTATAGAATATTATCAATGCTGTGCTTCTTCAAGGAAAATTCACAAGCGTACATGGATATAATACTATTTTACATTGCAGGAATTAACTCTGTTTCTACGTACAAGACGTCATCCCATATCTCAAGACTCTTTACAAAGGTTGCAGAAAACCTTGCGTAATGGTCAACGAAAGTATCCGCCACATCAAGTGGAAGTAGAAGCTATCCAGCACAAAACTACGCAGATATTTCACAAAGTCTATTTCCCAGACGACACGGACGAGGTGTATATCTTATTCTTCATTTCTTCTATAATATCTAGGCAGTCCTGTAAATAAAATAATGTTTTTCTTTTTCGATTGTAACTATTGTAATTTCGGATTATAGGCATTCGAAGTCGACTCATCTACCAGAGCGAAAGACTTTTGCCAGAATATCGCGCAAAGACTCAATCTGCGATCTGCCGAAGGCTTTAGTTTATTCGTCAAGATTGCTGATAAAGTTATTTCCGTTCCAGAAGGCGATTTTTTCTTTGATTTCGTACGACATTTGACTGATTGGATCAGGAAAGCTAGACCATCGCGAGACGGTAGGCATCTTTGCACTTTTTAATGTCTTTGTTTCCTTGTTGCGGCTGTATCGAATTATATATAACTGTATCGAAAACAGCAAATCATATAAATTTTTCTTTTTAATCTCTCTCTCTCTC
>NW_012130128.1:821539-825386 GCF_000143395.1 Atta cephalotes | reverse complement strand
TCGTCGTCGTCGTCGTCGTCGTCGTCGTCGTCGTCGTCGTCGTCGTCGTCGTCGTCGTCGTCGTCGTCGTCGTCGTCGTCGTGAGACACGGCAGTAGGTCGTGTTACATCGTCCGTATTATTAATATATCGTAAACTTTGGTTCGCGTTAAGACGATTGTCTAGGAGACATCAGAGACCCGATTGCGGTGGTTGTCCATGAGTGTTCCAGGGCACGTCGGCGGGCATCGCGGCAGGTATACTGGCTTGATTGTGCATGGCACGTGGCGCCCGCATAATCTCGTCGGCGGGCGGACAGTGCGGACGCGGTCCTGGCTCGGGCGTATAGGTAAAAGTTAGACCAGTCGCGTAAATGATGCCATCGTTGCGTACAAGAGAGACCGGCACTTGCGTCGGCTGACGTACCCAGAGCCACTCGCCACGGAACAGCGAGATGTCCGGTACGACGCAAAGCATGCTCTCTTGGCATCTGTACATAGTCTCGGCCTCGACGTCGCCAAACCAGACTTGCAAGTTTGGCGTGAAATTGTCGCCCGTTAGCTCGAGCATCGCGACATCGCCGCCACCGTTGAGATGCAGACTGTGGACCAGTGGTACCGGTGTCACCGGTGATCGTACCGGGCCCATACCCTCGAAGAATTGGTATTCTGCCTTGTCGGTGCTGATGATGGTCCAGCAGGCGCCATCGTTGATCATCTCCTTGTTCGCTTCCTTTGGGCAAGGCGTAGCCTGAAATTGTATTATACGCTCCTGCGAGAGGCACAGATACATATGATCCGTGTCTTTCATATAAAAGGCACATTTGTGCAATTGCGATACAGGATCATCCGCCTCCAGACTGGCCATTTGTTTGTCTACCTTCCGAATCACCAGTCGCGGCAGAGCCATTCCTGTGACGGAGCATACCAGTTTCACGGTGCTGCCATAGTGGACATAACCGTCGCGTACTTGAAACTCTTCCGATTCGCTCTCGTTATCGTCCAAGAGATGAATGGTGAACGCACCCCATTGCGTCGAGCTCGCGTGAAAATTGCCATTCTCCACGTGAAGGTAGCGCGTACTAACCGTCTGCGATCGCAGTCGATTGAAGAGCGCCACTTTCGTGCCACTAGCGATGCACAAGTCTGCGTTCTTCAAAGACTGTTTCTTCTTCGATGGCTTCGAGATGACTTTGATACGCTTGCTGTGAAACACGCCGATGTCGTGGCCACTGCCATAAAACATTTTGACAGAGAGCATAAAGTGCTTGCGCTTGTCCGAATCAGAGATGTAAAGAGTCTTTGCCGCGCAATACTGTTTGCCGTTGTTCAAATCCAGTTGCTGCATGTCCTGATCCGAATTACCAATGCCGATGAAAGCGCACAGCTGAGCGCTCTGCTCACTCTCGCCTTCGCGCAACATTTGTTCCTGACGCATCCTCCAACCATCACCGAACAGATAGATACAGGGTGGCGGGCAGAAGAAACGTTTCTCATTGCCATATGATTTTTGCGCAACCTTGGCATGTAGGATTACAATCACCATGTCGCTGCGGTCGCGTAGATAACGTTCCATCGCCTCCCGGGTAAGTCGCTGGTCCTGGTGATCGGCCCTGTAGATGCCGGAGCCGAATCGAGGATAAACGGACATGACTGAGGTCGGCGAGGGCGGGGATTGCATACCGTGTGCCATCGTTGGCAGTCCAAATTGGTGTGGCATATTTAAAAGTCCGGATTCGACTCTCGTGTGAAATGAAATAACAAAATTGCCGTCGTTGACATCGATTTATATTATCCTCATCTTTCAAGCGTGTCTTCCCAAGCGATCTTTTTCACCTACGGTGAATTAAATTATCTGAGTGATATAAATACGATATATAAATATAAGCAAAATTATAATTATAATACAATGTATTATATATGTATGTACATAAAAAATCAGTTGCCAATGCAGTTAGTTGTGAGTGTTTACCATGATCTCGTGCAGGAACAAGTGCAATAATAGCGCGTAGCGTATTATGTAGATGAAGAGAATTGGAGATAATAAAAATTAGTATTGAAAAATAAGCGAAATTAGTCGAAATCGTGTAAGTAATGTAACTCGGTGAAAATCGAAGCCGATCGCGGTGAGTGAATAAAGACAGGTAGCGCTTTAAATTAAAAATAGTGCGGACAGAATAGCTCATTTGATTAATCATGTCTCTTTACATGTATGTGGTATGTGTGTATAAAACAATAAGTGCGGCGCGCGCGGGTGTGTAAGATTATAAAGATGTGTAAAAACTATATGTACAAGTAGACGATATCGTGACTTTAAATGCGTAATGTATTCGTACAGTAGCGTCACCGTTAGTTATTCGCGCGATTAAGCATATACCAAACTGCATACAAATGTGCGCTCGTTCGAAGCTTTAGCGTGAGAAAGATTTTTGCTGGGGACGTAATTAACTCGAGATATCTTTCTTCAAACGAGCTATCAAGAATTGCTGGTCTTGGCACAGGAAAGAGGAAACAACGTATATAAACGTACATGCACGCACGTCGTGAGAACCAAGCCGGACTCATTTTTCCTGCATGAATTAAAAGCGCTTCTATCCATTGTGATTATACAGGTAGAGTTTATGTTTATACACTGGGAAAAAAAACCGTACACATCACAATTAATAGCATAATTTTTACCTCGTTATACAAAAGTTAGATTAATTACACGAAATCAACTGACGCTATGAATCAAGTATACGAGTTGTAGACAAAAGTTTTTTTTATAATTTTATTAATCACCTACCTTATGGATTATTATACTATTTCTTTTTTAAACCCCTTCTTTTCTATCTTCTTTAAAAATAAACTTTTCATTAAAATCTCTGTACATACATTCATGCTTTTTACAAGTTTGCTATTTGAATGGGAATCATCATATACATGTTTATATATACTGCTCTTTGAGAAACACTTGTGTATCTGTTTCTACGTCCAACGTAGATTAACTTTAATCTCAATTCAATTGACTCTTCAACTCTTTCTAATTCATAGAAGAATTCTACGAATTGGAACAATTAAAATAAAGAGTGAGTTGAATCAAAATTAAAGTTAATTTATATTAAACTATTATAATCATTTATGTCTCCTTCTAGATGAATTCAGTCATATGGACTTGTTTGACATTGGACATATACTCCACAGTACACAATTTTAATCTACAGGAGCTAATAATCATTTTTGGTTTTGACCAACAGAAATAATTTCTCATTGAGAATATGGATCAGAATGTAATAGTACGATACAGTGACATTGTTCATATGATATCATATACATATATATAGTTTCTCACAAATTATATAATAACTGTTGTTGCTATATCCACTTATCAATATCCTGCTAATGTTATGATCTGTAGTGTGCACAATATACAATGTTGGACAAGAGACAGAATAGAATAATAAAGTAGCAAAAGTTAATAAATTAGTATTGCAAATTGGACGCGAGCTATGATCATGCTATGAAAGTGCGAAAGAGAAAAGTATCTGTCGAGTATTATCTCGTTTAATTAAAGTAATCGTAATGAAAATCATAGAATTTATCTAATGATGTAATTCAAGAAGAGTCTACAATCGTGTCTGATTAAACACTAAAAGAATAGAGATGCAAATGTATTATTCAGCAAGAAAAATTGAATCCAATGTTACATTGCACGATATAAATACTAGAGTATAATAAAATGTGACTCACCTCACGTAATCCTTCATGTTACGATATATACATATATATATATATATATATATATATATATATATACTATATATATAGTATAGTACTACTATATATACTATAAGTAACGTAACTAAGTAACTAAGTAAGTAAGTATACCGT
>NW_012130128.1:809398-811588 GCF_000143395.1 Atta cephalotes | reverse complement strand
TCTCTCTCTCTCTCTCTCTCTCTCTCTCTCTCTCTCTCTCTCTCTCTCTCTCGGTGCTATATTAGAAAATATATCAAAAAGTTTATTTTTATTTGAGAATTAATAAATATGCACATGCAGATTATGTTATCTATGTGCGTTTGTCAAAGTTGAAGAATAAAAAACTAAACATTTCGATATTTTTATGTCTGTATTGCACGTCAAACGTGCACAATGACATAAAAGAATTAATTTTTACAAGGACAAAATCAGGTAACATCGCTCTCTTCATCGAGAAGTTATTACTCACTCACGAAAAAAAAAAATCAATCACAATCAAGTTAAATCGGAATTCTCAGTTGAAATAATTTCAAATCTTAAGAAATCAAGTTCAAATCACAGTTAAACATTTGAAATCACTTGAAATCATACAAATTCAATCATACAATACAAATCATTTCAAATTTATAAAAAAAATCGAAATTACTTGATAGCTCCCACCTCCCCCCTCTGCTCTTGCACGTTACAATTCAAACGCAGTAATAGATATTGCAACGAGGAAATAGAAGAACTTTAATTGTTAAAATTTCTATTCATACATGATATTCATATCATATATGTTTGAACGCATATATTTTTACATTAAACATTTTTATATTAGTATTATGTACATTATCTAGGAGTGTCACCACAATTTACATATCAAGTCTTCTTCATGAAGAAGCTTTGGACAAATACAGTTCCTGGTAAAGATAGAAATGCTGATTTGATTTTCCATTTTCATCAAGAACTTCCCAAATTACTGAGAGGTAAGTAATAGTCATGAAATTGTTTAATTCTGACAATACGCGTTCTACATAATAATAAATGGTACATCGTATTATATCATTGCCCTTATTGAAATATGTATAGGCTATCACAAATGTACGAAAGAAGAAGCATCAAGATTAGCAGCCTTGGTATATAGAGTACGATTCGGCGAGAGCAAACAAGAATTACAAGCGATTCCGTAATATTCTTCGTTACACATTATTTATAGTTTTGCAAAGGACAGACATTACAAATAACAAGAGAACTCTCTTTCGATTTCAGACAAATGCTAAGAGAACTGATACCAGGTGATTTAATCAAGATACAGAGTGCTAATGATTGGAAGAGATCGATAATCGCTGCCTATAATCAAGATGCTGGTAAGTAAAAAGCACAAACGATAAAGATTCGTTATGATGCATGAAAAAAAAACTGAGATACTTTAATCGAGATAAATCCCAGGCATGAGTCCAGAAGATGCGAAAATTACATTTCTGAAAATCGTATATCGATGGCCGACGTTCGGCTCCGCATTCTTTGAAGTGAAACAGAGCACGGAACCAAATTATCCCGAATTGTTATTAATCGCCATCAACAAACACGGCGTGAGTCTCATACATCCTCAATCAAAGGTAATCAAGATGCGTTATTTTCTTTCACTGAGAAATGTATATATAGAGTTACAAATAAGTATTATAAATGTACATGTAGAGAATTATAATTATTAATTTCTTAGTTTCAATGTTTTACGCATGTTGGACGCTATCAATAATCTAACATACAATTTATTTATTTGTAGGACATACTCATCACCCATCCCTTTACAAGAATCTCCAATTGGTCGTCTGGCAATACCTACTTCCATATGACGATAGGGAACCTTGTGCGCGGCTCGAAACTTTTATGCGAAACTTCATTGGGTTACAAGATGGACGATCTCTTGACCTCCTACATTTCATTAATGCTCACGAACATGAACAAGCAACGCACGATACGAATCAAATAGCAACAAAAGTAACGTATGTACAATTGAAATATATATCCCATGGCGCGACTGAATGCGCAAATATAAGGTGCTGATCTTAAAATTGCACACGAATTTCCCAATTTCATTATTCATGACCATACAATTGCGTATTAATTTAAGTATATTATTGACGAATTCTGTTGACAGTATCATTTCATCATTCGATGGATTTATTTCTATTTGATTGATGAAACGTAACTTAAATTTCCCATTTTATGTACTTAATACATTTGTCTATCATATTGTTCATTTATTTTATATTGTACACGACGTGAAGATAACTTTAGAATCATATTGATGCTACAATTTATACATATACATATATATATATATATATATATGTATATATATATAATAAAATAAAATATAGATAT
>NW_012130128.1:796580-800323 GCF_000143395.1 Atta cephalotes | reverse complement strand
GTGTGTGTGTGTGTGTGTGTGTGTCGTCGTCGTCGTGTCGTGTGTGTGTGTGTGTGTGTGTGTGTGTGTGTGTCGTGTCGTGTGTGTGTGTGTGTGTGTGTGTGTGTGTGTGTGTGTGTGTGTGTGTGTATTGTTTGATGCAGGTAAACAATTACGAAATAACGCACCCAGCAAACGAGAATGGATTGAAATGAATTGAAATGGATTCAGATTATTAGAAATATTAATTCACAAATGTAAAATGTTAAAATGAATATTTTTCAATCCTGAATGCACTTTTATTCATTTATAGGAATTGCAGGAATTGGATATCTCTGTGCCTTTCAATCTAAAAATAATATTAACTTTTTCTGTGTACACACATTGTGAATACTGTCAGTCAAAATTTTGAATAGAAAATGCAGTTTTTCAATCTAATTGCATCCAAGTGAATCCAATTAAATCCAATTAAAAAAAAAGTATTCGCTATTTAAAATATGCATTCGGATAGAAAAAAGTTTCAATCCATTTTAATCCATTCTTGCTGGGCAAATATATATGTATTGATAATATTCAACTAGACTAATAAATAAAGAAAAGTTTTCACCCGTTATATAGAAATTAAATATATATCTGTGCGTTAAACGCAGCGACATAAAGTACATAAATAGATGTATAAGGGATAAAATCGCTAAATCATGCTAAATGACACTCCCTAATTATCGACTTGTGCAACGTACTATATATGGGCGCAATGTGTCCATTCTTTTTTCTATTTTTACTCCTTTAGGCTTGTTTCGACGAACGTAACTTCTTATCGTATAACGTCTTATATCGTTTCGTACGTGTGATTAATGATATGACGACGCGCCGTCCGCGCCGCAAACCAAGTTTTTACAAAATCCGATTCTCACGCTCTTTCTTTCTATGGAGACGCGAAGATACCAGCATGAAATTATACCACGAGCGTGATCTCGATACGATCTACTATTGTAATTATCGCGCGATTCTAATTATTATCGTTGTCTCTGAGGAATAAATAAGATGCGAAATAATGCGAAACAACGACGCATTAACTTGAATTAGCTGACTTCAAAATACGTCGCGTAATATAGATTATAGATATATACGTTTGATACGTCGTGCATTTTATATCTCTAACGTTTTCGAGTGCAGTGGGTTTGAAGTTTTAACCTAACCTAACCTAACCTAATCCAGGTCAGATCGATGACGTCACATACTTTGACTTCTTTATTTTGACTTCTGATTGGACGAGGTTAAAGCTTATTCTACAATGTGTTCTTTGTTTCCTGTTCCTTGTTTTTTACCTTTTGCTTTTTTTTTCAACCGTTTTATCAATAATTGTATTTCTTGTTTCTTTCAAAATTCGTTAACTTTTTGTTTTATTTCAGGCGATATAAAACAAAAAACTGGATAAGAAGCAAAAAGACAAGATGTAAAAAATAACAAAAGGAAACAAAAAGCACATTGTAGAACAGGCTTAAAAGGTACGATACTTTCGGGTATCCAAACACAAGATCTGTTTTCTGTGGCTGAACTACACTTGTTGTGTACACTTTTGGAACTTAAAGTGAAATAGATATATATAAATAGATGTTTGTTTAAAGCGAAAAAGAAAGTTCTAGAACAATTTAGTGCAGGAACAGAACAATTTATTTTTTAATTTTGATTAATCTAACCTAACTGGATTGAGTTCAAACCCACATTGTATGTACATACTCGAAAACTAATAAACAATGCATGCATTTTTTCGCTTTACGATCGCATTACGATCGTTAACAGAAAGATATTTTTTTGATGTAAATTAATTATTCGTGTCTTCAGTGGAAAAAGAAAAAAAATAGGCGCAAATAGGCTGCGGCGAGAGTCAAGTTGAATCAAATACAGCTGACTGCGTAAATGCTGTAACATAACAAGCGTTTGCTGTTTGCTTCCTTCGTCAGCTGATTGCAGCTGACTGCGAACAGTGCGAACTACATGAACCGTTCAGTCGGTTCGGTGTTCGCCGACCTAACTGACTCGACTTTACTGAACGCCTGCGGACGTTAAAATATTAAACGCGTGCTTTCACGCGTGTGTTCTATATTCTTGTGGATGACATCATCGAATCATGTAAATATGAGTAAAGCTGATTCTATAATGAATTGGTAATCGGAAATCTTAAGTCTTAACCAATTTTAACCTAAATAAGTGACTATGATTTTTCGCATCTATTAATTATTAATTGTACAGCAAGATGTTTAATTCGACTAATAAGAAGGAATAAAGTCGAATTTGGTCAGTCTTAAAAAAATTGGTAGTCGTACAAGTTGGCTGATGACCACCTTCACCAATTCACTGATAAGACTTAGGATTACTGATTATTGACTCATTGTAGAATCAGCTTAATGAGTTAACCGTGTATTTTCAAGTTAATAATTGAAGATGATATCAGTTGAAATTTTTGTAGACAATGGAAGAAAAATGTATCAGAAAAACGTTCGCATATCTTTCAGTATGACATATGCATATGTTTCCCTATCGTCGCAATCTATAACATAATGGGAGTATATGGCTTGTGGAAATTGCTCGAAGCATCCGGAAAGCCAGTACCCTTAGAAAGCCTCGAGGGCAAAGTCTTGGCAATCGGTGAGTCTCAAGACATACATACACACACACACACACACACACATACACACATACACACACACACACACACACACACACGTGTGTGTGTGTGTAATAAGGTTTATCACAAAAGCTTAAATATAATTTTAATTATATTTTCATTATAATATAAAATGGTAAACTTTACGATGATGTGATGTATCTTTTACAGATATATCAATATGGATATACCAAGTGTTACAAGGATACCAAGATCATCATGGAGTTTCTAGACCTAATGCCCATTTGCTTGGATTATTCACTAGGATATGCAAACTTCTGTTTTACAAAATTAAGCCCGTTTTTGTTTTTGATGGAGGAGTACCCATGCTCAAGAAAAGTACAATTGTAAATATGCGATAGATTATATCCTTTTCAATTGATTATATATTAACAAATAATTAATGATTTCTAACTCATATATTTAATGTAAAGAAGATACGGTTCATTGTATGAAATTTTAAACTTTTGCACTATGCATTTACGTACAAACTAAACTGTTCTTCTATCTTGATTATAATATTGTTCGTACTTAATTAGCTCACCGTGGGAACCAGGTAGTGAGAAAAGAGCCTTCTCATTCTTTTGTGTTTGCAGGCCTCGCGCAGGAAGCAGAAATCTATTGCCATGAGTAAGGCGCAGAAAATGAAGGCGGATTTGATAAACAACTTGATAAAGCACACAGTTGTAAAAACTGTTCTTAATAAAGATTCCAAGGATCAAACTAGTAAAGCGATACAAATAACGATAAATACGCAAACCAACGAAGATATGTTTGCTCTACCTGATATGCCTAGCGTTAGCAACTTGCAGAGTTACATTGATGACGATCAAGACGATTCCGATTCTCATGTCGAACTAAGTCCACGAAAGCAATCCAAATGGATGGGAAACATACATAATGTTGACGTAACCAGTAACGAATTTAAAGCATTACCTGCAGATGTCCGTTATGACATACTCACTGATCTTAAAGAAACAAGAAAACAAAATTCCTGGGGTCGTTTATACGAAATGCCTCAAGTATGTACAAATGTAAAACAATACCTAAACACTGTATATATATATATATATATATATATATATATATATATAGT
>NW_012130128.1:789926-793902 GCF_000143395.1 Atta cephalotes | reverse complement strand
ATGTATGTATGTATGTATGTATGTATGTATGTATGTATGTATGTATGTATGTATGTATGTATGTATGTATGTATGTATGTATGTATGTATGTATGTATGTATGTGGGAGTACAGATGTATATCATGTTCGATGTAGGAATCACAAGAGTTCTCAGGCTTCCAGTTGAAACGTTTGCTTAAACGTAGATATGTGCAAGCATCTTTAGAATCCGCTGAAAAGGAAATGGGTGGAAAGACACTTACATTGGAAGAGTTGGACAAGTTACTGACTGAACAAGGTATTGATACAAAGAGTAGAGACGCAGCTTTTCGAGTAGCCATGGATAGCATAACTAGATTAATTTATATCAATGGTACGTGCAATAAATGTTGAAATATCATTAATTGTTTCTTGTTATACATCATGATCTATTTAATAATGGATTTTACATTATTTCATGCAGACAAAAACGCGTTAGCAAAAAAATCTTTTATAAACGAAACAGAGTCGAACAAAAGTGATACGTTACAGAATATAAATGAAGAAATTGAACCTGTTGCTGGTCCAAGTAATCCTATGCCAATCACAGAAAATATTAATGAGTATGAATTAAACGATTCCGATAGTGAGAACAATGTGTCAATCTATGATGATGCTCTATCCATTGCAGAAAACATAAATGAATACACATTTGATAGTGAATGGGAAAATGATATAAACGAATCATTGACATTAGGAAAAAATATGATAAATCCTGCATTAACATACATGTTAGAATATAGCGATTTATCTCAGAATCAAATTATGCAACTTATTAAACATAATAAGGATGAAAGTTGCAAAACGGTAAGCAAAAACATTAAAGATACTACAAAAAGAGATATTTACATAGAATTAGCAAAGCCAGATGATAAATCGATATTAACATTTCCTGAAAATTATGAGCAAGTTTTGAAATCCGTAGAATCACAAAGTATGAAAGACACATGCATATCTAAAGAAAATATAGCCGATGAATTAATTTCAAGTAGTCCAGAATCGGATAATCTCACTCAAGTTAAACCATTGAAGAATAATGTCAAGCCTTCAAATATTACTATTACATCTGATGTTTTAAGTTTGGACAAAAGAATATCTGACAAATATTCTCTTGCCCAAAAATCTAACAATATAATTCGAATAGATACATCTGAATCCGATTCCGACGATTTCGTTGAAATTCAAGATATTCCGGTACATGATATGAATACTTCAAGAAATATTACGAAGAAAAAAGATATCGAGGTAACTTTCAAAATCGATAAAAAATTAGAAGATGATATATTTACCGATATATTTAGGGAAATGAATAAAGAGAAGGTTATATCAGTGAGTTCGGAGCAAGAACAATATGTTGATATGATAAATGGAGAACAGCAAACACAATTAATTTCTGAAAACAGTAATGAAGATACTCCTATCTTAGATACTATATATGAAGAATCAATCAAAGAAAAAACAAAAATTAAATTGCCAGAAAATATTGAATTAAGCAAGAATATACTGGATGATGAAGACATAATATTTGACAGCGAAAACTCGAGTAAGTCGATCGAGCATAATACGGATACGCTTACTCAAGTTAATCCTTTAGATGAATGTATACAGAAAAAATCACAAGTGTTACCTACTAATAAAGAAGATTTGATAGAATTGAAAGTAAGCTTATTATAATATTATTTCTATAAACAGGTGGATATAATTTTATTGTATTTATTTATCTGATACGATTATGTAATTACAGGGACAATTAGAAGATCAGCAGGAAGAACTTGCGAGAGACATTGGCAAATTCGAGAGACAAGCTACCAATATTTCTGAGCAAATAAAAACCGATGCACAGGTATATTTGAAAGTGTATAGGCAGCTATGTGTGTTTGATTATAATATATTCGTTGTTGCATATGTTATATTATATCATTTATAGGATCTATTACGTTTATTCGGAATACCATACATAATAGCTCCTATGGAAGCGGAAGCACAGTGTGCATATTTGGAACAGATTAAACTAACCGACGGCACAATTACAGATGATTCTGATATCTGGCTTTTTGGAGGTCAATGCGTATACAAGAATTTTTTCAATCATAACAAAAGAATGTTGCGATTTCGTGCCTGTGATATTCAACATCATTTTAGTAAGTACTGATAGATTCTCATTGTTGTCTTTAGCTAAAATAACAATAATATAATATAATATTAATTAATATATGTGTATGTTATTTCTGTGAAGAAATCAATTATTATAGATCTAACAAAATAATTATATATCACAGAACTTAACCGCAATCAATTGATACAATTGGCCCTTTTGGTTGGTAGTGATTATACCACGGGAGTGGCTGGCGTTGGACCAGTTACTGCGCTAGAAATATTAGCCGCATTTCCTGCCGATGGAGATAACGTATTACATGGATTACATAATTTTTGTTCGTGGATAAAGAAGGGAATGTTTGCTGCTCCTGGGAAAACAGGCTTACGCAATAAATTGCGAAGCCTGAAATTGAACAAAGGTAAGCAATAATTTCACTTAAATTAGGTGATAAGGATGAGTAAAAATAAGTGATTATAAGTAACTGATTACTTGACAGATTTCCCAAATCAAGCAGTTGTTCAAGCGTATCTTTTTCCTACGGTTAATGAATCGAAAGAAACTTTTACCTGGGACAAGCCGAACGTTGTGCTTCTCTGCGACTATACCAGGCAGAAATTTGGATGGACAAAGGACAAGTTTGATAATACAATGATACCGGTATTGAGGAGAATGAAAAAAAACAAGAATCAAAAGTTATTAGATAGGTACTTAATAGCGAAAGCGTCTCCGCGCTCGATTGAATCAAGCTTAAGTAAGAGAGTACAGAAGGCTTTACATAGACTAAATAGTGACGATGTAGAGACGGATAGCAAACCTCGACTTAAGAAAAGTAAAAAAGACGCTGTCCAAAAATCGAATAAAGAAAAGAATTCAGAATTTGAATTTATTGAACTTGAGACACCGACTGATGAGATTAAATCTATCCATGAAAGAGAGAGATCTACTAAAAAAGTCATTAATAAAGAGAAATATAACAAGGAATATATACCGCAACGAGAGAAAGATAAGAAAAGCGCATTAGAAAGGAAACTGCATGCTATAGAAATATTTAGGAAATCAAAACAAGGTTTAAGTAAAACAAAAAAAGTAAAATACAAAATTCGAAAAGTCAAGGAACAGGCAGAACTATCAGAAAGTGATAGCAACTAGATTTATTTGATAAGAGAAATGGAAAAATGCATATTTTTATCAGATTATATTATACACTTTTTTGAAAGGTGTTATTTAAGTGATATGTTGTGCGAGCGCGTGTGTCATTATTGTAAATGTAAAATATTTATCCACATAACCTCTCTAGTAATGGCGTAGCTAGTAATGGCGTAATAGGCTAAGAATTTTGTAAATTTTTCTTCATAATTTAATGATCATGCTTTCCATTTTTTATACAAGTTGACACAAACATTATTCTATCTTGTTTAACATTCGGAAAGTGTTGTTTAACATTCGGAGAGTGTTGTTTAACATTCGGAGTAACAAAGACAGAAAGTCATTTTTGTCGACTTATGCCTGCCTTTTTCCTCGTTACTGGTTCCCACAACGACACGCCACGATATGGCCAATATTCAATGTAGGAACGTAGTAGAGGGAATAGAATCCCAAGAAATAGGAACACTCCACACACACACACACACACACACACACACACACATACACACACACACACACGTACACACACACGCGCGCGCGCGCGCGCGCACGCACGCACGCACGCACGCATCGAAAGAGTCCAGCAAACGAGAATGAATTGAAATGAATTGAAATGGATTCAGATTTTCAGAAATATTGATTCAAATGAATGCATTTTTATTCATTTAG
The DNA here is from genome assembly GCF_000143395.1 of Atta cephalotes. Classification (NCBI taxonomy): domain Eukaryota; kingdom Metazoa; phylum Arthropoda; class Insecta; order Hymenoptera; family Formicidae; genus Atta; species Atta cephalotes. The sequence goes on along the minus strand of NW_012130128.1, from coordinate 789,970 downwards.
AAATTGCATGAAGCATATTTTTATGTCTTTCAATCTAAAAATAA
>NW_012130128.1:782735-787982 GCF_000143395.1 Atta cephalotes | reverse complement strand
AAAAAAAATATTCGCTATTTTACGCATTTTGGATAGAAAAAAAATTTCAATCCATTTTAATCCATTCTCGTTTGCTGGGAGGGGCACCGGTGACAGAGTGATGGTTTAACTATTTGTATATTCGCAGACTGGAGGAAAGCCAATAGGAGTCGGCATAATTTTGGAGTAGGATTAACCAGACATTCGGGGAATTTATTACGAAGGTAGTTAACGATTTTGTTAGCTTTAAGACTATCTATTGATGACTATATAATAGAATATTATCTATTGATGACTATATAATAGAATATTACGTGATTAATGCCCTGACGAGAATCTCTGCAAGGAGAGAGCTTATAATATTCTTTCTATAGAAACTGTATTGAAGATTATAGTGATTGGATCTTATGCGATTGATGATAATTTCCTCTCTTTTGAGCGATTTTTGAGAATATCAGGAATTAACAGCGAGGCTTGAATAATATTCTGCGTAAAGCTGCCCTTTGAGAAAGGCGAAGAATTTCATGTTCTTATTAGAAACTTAGAATATGTGGAAATCCGCATATGGAATGGAGTACTGTGGACGATCACCGATGTACAAGCATCCTTGGCAAGTTGCTCTGTTATTTCATTTTCAACAATGCCTTTGTGGGAGAGTACAGAAGAGGGTCACGCTGCAATTTTCTTGAAGCATTGTCCAAAGCTGATATTTAAGCAGGGTGATTGCTTGTAGCAGAGTTAATGTGACTGATTGCCTCTAACACGCTTCTCGAGTTCGTATAGATAATGATATCAGAGCAGCTATGTTCTATAGCCGTGCGCAAAGTCTGAACGATCGCCCAAGCTTCGGCCGAGAAGATGAAGGTTTCAGGCGGTAGCCAATACGTAATATATGATATTGAGTTTCGAGGAATGGATGCCGGCATCCGCTGCCATATTGTTCAGTTTAGATCTGTCAGTGTAGAATGTGATAGGATAAAGTAAATTTCGATGTTTTAAAAGCGAACTTAGCTTGGAAAGTTACTGGAGGATTAGAACTATTGATCGAGGACATACAATTATTGAAGGAATAGGTAAACAGATGGAGATAAGGTAATTATAAGAGAAAAAAGGAGGAATATTTAAGCGATAGATGCTAATGTTTACATATTTTTGATCTGCAGCATAGACGCGCAGACCCGGAATTTTCCTAAGAGCATCGGCCCGTTTGCAGGATTATATGTAGCATTTTCAATGGTTTTAAAACTGTCGAGGACCAAGTTATCAAGGATAGCGAGGTTTTTATATAAGAATTTGAAGATGAGATAGATGAAGCGAATATGAAGAGGGATTTCTTTTAATTCCACAAGGACATTTGTAGATGTAGAAGATTCTGTAATCACCCACACATCGAAGAGCCTTGAATTGTCGTCTTTGAAGTTTGAGGAAGAACCTTTGATGATCCTTTAGCTAATAAATTTGACTGCCATATTCGATTGAACTATGGAAGACTGTGCGATATATCATCAGGAGTTGGTGTGGATGGGAGCCCCACCAAACCCCAGCCAGGAAAGAAATAATAGTGCTAATAATCTTTGAGTCTTTCTGAATGAAGTATTTTAAGTGCATTTTACTGTTGAGAATCAAGGATAACATTCAAAAATTTTGTTGATTTGACCAACTGCAAGTCCTGTCTATTGATGTGAAGAGGTTTGGACATGTTCAGCTTCTGTTTGTTTCTGGCGAAAACCATAAACGTTGACTTGCTGGGAGACAGTCCACGGTCTCTCAAGAAGGAGAAAAATTTGTTGAGCATAGCCTGTACCGTGATTCTAGCTTTATCTGTGTTGCTATCTGTGGAGAAAACAACAATGTTGTCAATGTATTGTAGAATGTGAGCGCCTTCGTAGATGCATTGAGTGATATTCTACGTAAATATTAGAGAGAAGATGACTTAACGCAGAACCCTGGGGGGGGGGGGTGCTCTTGAAGGGCCCTTTGAGTAGACCGTCCTCTACTGAAAAGATGTGACGTTCATATATTATATTGCTGCCGATAAATCTTCTAACTCAGGCCAGAATTCCCCATATTCATCAAATCATCAAAGAGGATTGATGGGATTACATTGAAGACTCCTGTGTCGAGCAAAGCGCATACAGTTTTTTTTCCGCGAAGCCGATATAAATATGGTTTGTTAGACTAGATTGTTGGCACAACAATCGTCGACATCGTCTTGGTCTAAAACTCAGTTGGAAACAAGATAGAATGCGCTCTGATTCGATGAATCACCTTAGTCGAAAGTAGATGACTTTTTCAAGATTTTTAATAGGCAGGAGATAAGCGAAATGAGGCGGAGGCCCCTCCCCCCTATTTTGATAAAAATTGTAAGAGATTATCGTCAACTTTCTGGGAAGTCGTCTTCCGCAAAGAGATCGTTTTTGAAAAGCCTTGATGAGCCCAAATCCTAATGATAGACGTATTCCTATCAAAGCTATTGCAAAATTTCTTCTATCTTTTCCTTTTGATTAATTTGAGTGTCTTGGTACACTGAGCAACTACTCTCTTGTAATTGATATAAAGATCCCAACTAGAAGAGCGATTAAAGGCCGCCATGGCGCTTCTCTGTTCGACAGCTCGATTGGCCTCATCATTCCACTAGGAAGATGGGGCTCTCCACGCACGTAAATCTGTTTTTTCATACGAATAAAGAAAAGCTAGCGTTTATCTACTCCGTCACAATTCAAATTCAGCGTTGAAAAGCTAAAGCTATTGCCTCCTTTCTTTTCATGGAATGAAAATTCGCTGGCGAAGTTATTCCCACTAATGCCGTGAATAAAGCGTTGAACAAACAATTAAAAAAATTGATCAATCAAAAAACTCTTCAAAATATTTGAGCAATCAAGTGGGCCATAGCCAGAGTTAACGTTGTTTCGTTCATAGTTGGACAGTGAACTTTGAGCGTTTATTCGATGGACTCATTTTGGCGAAAATTGATGGAGAAAAGAGAAAACGTGAGATTTTATTCGCTGCGTGGAATTACAATTTAATGGAGAAGATCTCAGCGTTGCGCGGCCGGAAGGAAAAGTATCAGATATTGCATTCTTGACGTCATCATATCATTGATTATAAAGTGACTATGGAAGCCCCTCATCACTGTCGCGCAAGGACTGTTTAGTAGATGATGCTAGAGTGCGTCCTGATCTTTGCTGAATTTGAGTTTGTAGAGGAATTTGTGGCAGGGCAAAGAGGTACATCCTAGCTTCAGTTCAATGGGGAAGTGATCACTGTCCCAAGTATTTCGGCCAGTCGTGGTCTGGTACCAGGAGTTCAAATTATTAGAAACTATTCTCAAGTCAGATTGAGAAGAGAGAGCCCGGACAGCGAAGAAGCGTGAGTGAAGTTATCTCCAAGATGAGCCTAGGATAAACAAGCTCTGTATAGCGAATTGTTCGTAGCGTCCGAAGAAGTGCAGCCCCAAGATGTATGGTGTACATTGAAGTCGCTTAGAAAAATGATCTGAGGATATAAGTCCGCAATGTTGAGTAGATTACAAAAAACACTTTCCGAAATCGCTCGCCCAGAATGTCTATATGCAATGATAACTGTGCAGAGTAGGCTGTTCACTTGAATAATTATGCCTAGGATTTCCATGGACTGATGCTGAAATGATTGGAAGTCAGCGGCAACATAATGGATCTTTGATAATTATGCAGACGTTTCTGACATGAGAGATTCTGGATATCACCTTTGATAATATGATGACTTTAACTGAAAAGATTGATTTTTAGTAAGGAATGTTTCTTGGAGACACATGCTATAATAGTCGCAGCATGAGTTTTGAATCTATGGTAGTTTATCGCGAATGTCAAAGCAATTCTAAGACAGACTGGAGAGGGCTTATGATTTTGCTTGTGATTAACCCATTGGGACATTTAGAAACGAAACGTACGAACTTCGAGGTGCTCAGGGTACGTAAAAGAACTTGGAATGTCAGTAGGAGTATTAGAGAGACAAGAATCTGCTGCAAGGGAAGAAGGCCCGAGAAAATTCCTCAATAATGGTCTATTAAAAAAGTCGATAAAGCAGGGAGAAGTCCCTTCGTGAGAAAGCGTTGAATATTTCCTGGAGAGCAGCTAGGAGGGGTCCAAAGTCATCCGACTGGAGGAAGGGGAGAGTAGCAGAAGGCAGAGAAGGAGGAAGGAGAATTGGGAGAGAAGAAAGAGGTGGGGAAGGCGATGGGGATGGGAGGGACGAAAAAATAGGAGGAAAGAGGAGTCGTTCTTGACGAAGTAGTAGGAAGAAAGGGGAAGAAGAAAAGATGATGCCATCTGAACCCATAGCGTCACATATCAACGTTGCCCACATCTGGGACCCATTAAAGTGTTTTTGACTTGTGGCACGCGCCTTCGGAGCGATAACCACAAGAGTGAAGACTGTTACGTTCTTCTCTAGCCCCCTCCTCTGCGCAAACTCGATTTGTGCCGCCAAATGGATATATAACATCCCATAATCTCTATAATTCGTCGTGTGTGTATAATACAGTGTTAATTCGCTAGGATTCAGTTTCACAACTCACGGTTAACCATCGGTCATCGACGAGATACTATTAAAGAAGGCACTTATGGAAATTTGTATGATTGTTAAAATTTAAGTGATTAAGGACCGATTGTCCCACCTTTTGGTAAATTTTATCTGTGAAGTAATCTGGTAATCCGCGCATGGAATTGGGTAATCTTGCTACTTACCTAACAGGTAAAATTTTACCAAAAGGTGAAACAACCGGGCCTAAGAGTAAAAAACTGACAATACGTAATTTTATGATTTATTAGTTTCAGACATGTATATGTATGTTTAAAACTTATATACTCAATTTTTATTTAAAGTTATAATTTTAATGTTATCATCCGAGTTCGATTATCAATAGAATCAAGGGGGAATTCCGTTTTTTGGAAAAAAAATTGATTTTTTGGGAAATTTTTTTTAACCAAAGTATAAGGTTAATACATTTGAATTTTGAAACATTGTTTTACTATATTTAAATGTAATTACAGTTTTTTTTATTAAATTGGAGCCAATATCTCTTTTCATGGTGCCACGCAAAGTATCTCTGTCACTGGTGCGCAAGATATCTAAGATCTTCCGTCCCAGTCATCTAAAATATAAAAATCTGAGTGTTTAATTTTATATAGTTATTGTTTGCTGAATAGGCAAAAAAAATTGATAATTGAGAAAAAGGCGGTTTGTCAAATAAAAATCATCGATTTCGCTCTAAAATTTTGCTGAATTTTT
>NW_012130128.1:769966-779311 GCF_000143395.1 Atta cephalotes | reverse complement strand
TATATATATATATATATATATATATATATATATATTATTATTATATATATATATATATATATATATATATATATATATATATATATATATATATATATATANAAATTTTTGATATTCTGAGGATATTCTGAGCACCCTACTTACGTATCTTTAACCCTTACGTGATTTTGAGTATCAGCCGAATCACCTATGATTTTAGTTTCGCGCTAAAATATATTGAATGCATAAGCTGCATGAACTGCCTCAGAGGCACTTTATGCAGTCTCATGAACCGAAAGAGGTCATGCATTTGGCGGTAAGTTGAATCATGCATGCAGTGAGTGTGCATGAAGAGAAACGGAACGAACTTCTATGCTTCTATGCGCATCATGCAAGAAACAGAATGCGTCCTCATCTTAAGCGTCCTCACCTGAGACAATAGCATAACGCCGCCTTCACATGAAAAAGATTCTAAGCAAAACGGTCACAGTATAAGTACATATAGTATGAACTTTTTTTTGTGGTCTCCAATTTTTAATGCGCATGCGTTGGTTTCTAACCGGAAATATGGCTGCCTTCAGTAAGTTAAAATTGCAGGTTAGGTTAGATTAGGTTAGGTTAGAGGTTAGGTTAGGTTAGGGTTAGGTTAGATTAGGTTAACTGGCCCTCCTTCCCACAAAGTACAATTAATCAAATTAAGTTTTACTAAAAAATTAAATCAAATTTTTTCGGAGACGTTATATTGTGTAGACTGTTATATTTGTTTACGATAAAGTATTCTCGTAATAAAGTATGCATTTGTGTACTTATATTATTAAATTACAACTTCACATTTAATTGCAATTTTTATGCAATATATTATATTTTCATACTTAATTATTCAATTACAATTTTCATATAGTATTTAATCAATTATTATAATTTACTTATTACTGTTTAATATTATTATTATTATCAATGTGAATATTATCTATATAATGATTCGTTAACATTATATTATTATATAAATATGATTTAAAAATATATTTGATATAAATAATTTTCATAACACGATCGAATTATGTCTTTTTTTTAGAAAAATCATTCTGTAGCTTTATAAAAACTCAAATTTATAAGTCTTTCCATGGCGGTGAGTCATGTGATCTGGGGACCCACTACATCAAAGATGCCAACGCTCAATGTCCATACTGTATGTACAGAATATACTGTATGTACTGCATTATCAAAATCCGGACAAATCGAATAATTTCTTTGAACAAAATGTTTTTAATGAATAATTAAATATTACAAAAATATTTTTACATGGCACTTGGGGGACATCCCTGTAGAGTACAATTATTCGATATATCCCCCATTAGCTTAAAAACAGCCTCTATTTTCGGTCTAAAGCGTTCGTACGCCCGCTGCAATATAGCTGTCTGGGCTGTCTCAATAACAGTCCTTAATGCACATTGGGATGCCGAGATTTGTTTATAATCTTTCAACTACGCTCCATACGTAATAGTCCAAGGGATTTAAATCTGGGCTGTTGGGAGAGCCAGAATTCCTTGGACCAAAACATATCGATAACATATGTTGTCCGAGAGCCAATTTTAAATCAAATGACTCGTATGAGACGGTGCACCGTTCTGCTGAAAAATATATGGCCTTCCGGATGCCACAGTTTCTATCTACGGCTTCACTATATCCATCAGAACGCGAAATACTTCTTTTGTGACAGTTTCCCCTTTTTTAAAGAAATGTGATGGCATGACATCACCTTGACACAACACCTAGCACGTGAACATTGGCCGGAAATTTCTGGCAACAACAGAGACATCCTTTGGGGTTGTAGGCAAGCCCTCATCATTCCTTCGATTGATTTTGGCATCACAGTAAAAATTTTTTTCATCAGAAAAGAACCTGATTCGTCCCGACGCTTCGTTTTTCAAAGAATAGCAGATTGCAGTGAGCAACTCGGCTGAGACTGTCAGTCTCCTGGCAGTCTCAGAAAGCATCTGTCGTATATTAATATGTACGATTTGTATCGAAGATTCTCCTCGGCAATTCGACATTGTTGGCTCGCTTACACTAACAATCGATGCTAATTTTCGCAACAATAGCCCTGGGTCATCCGAAATCAACGCTTGAACCTTTTCAACTATGGAGGAACTATGGAGGTTCTCGCGATGCGTTCTTTCGAGTGACTCTTTTTCGGTGGCATATTGAAACCTTCGTTAGATATTTATTCTAAAGCCGTATATTTTGTCACAATGTCATAAACGGTTGATCTCGAATATTCAAAGAACCGAATTATTTCCGTTACTGAGTGCCTTCGATCGCGGCTTTTCGATTATACTCCGCATTTGGTTTTAACATCGCGGCCATTTTGAGAATATGACTTTACTAGAAGCTTTTTCGGACGCCAACAACAATCTCTGGCGGAGGCACAATATAGTGGAAAATTTAAATTGAAATTTGTCCGGATTTTGGTAACGCACCCTGTACTAGGGTGAAATCACAGTGCAGGATAGGACTGAAATAGAGAATGCGTCATTGAAACAATCACTCAGCGCTATTCCGCATTTGATATTGCGGAATAGCGAGTGCGTCATTGTTCTTGTAATAAACCATCGTATTTTGATAGGTTAAAATAATTCGATGCTGATATGATGCGTAATGCCGAGATGAATGAAGCAAAATGACAAAATCTGAATGCATAAATATAGATACCAAGATTAAAAAAAACAATGACGCATTACACGATTTCAGTGTGCCTTTTCCGTACTTTTCCATCACGCCAGTTTTGTGTGCGTTCACACGATGCGGAAAAATGATAATAAATGCGTTAAAACAGTTCAAAACATTGTTATGAGATTGTAAATATTAATTGTAAAACATTAAATACTACAACAATGATAATTGTTTTTACAATTTGAAAAATTATATTTCATTTTAATAAGTAAATTATTAACATGAAGTTAGTAGTTTTTAAATTATATTCATGCTGGATACATCTTTGATGCATCATGTGAACATAACGCACAAAACTTGTGTGATGGAAAAGTGCGGAATAGCGCTGTCGTTCGATTGTAATAGGGGAATACTCGACTGTAGTTGGTTGGTTCTTACCGGATTCTCATCCGGATTAAACCCTCGGTGGAAACTAGGCCAGTGACGCATTCTGTATTCCGCAGTCCTATTTCGGACTGTGTGATTTCATACTTATACTCTGATGGTCACAGTATAACCAGTAGAAATAATCAGCGAAAAAATGTGTGTTCGCGCAGATATAGCTGCGCAGCTTTTGTTTTGGGTGGATCCAATGAAATGCAAGATGACAAGAATGTATATATTACACTGCTCCTGTGTGAGCAGATATCCGTGGCAAAAGAAAACAATTTAATAGCTGCGCCATAAATATTTCTAAAAAATATACATAATACAATATACAATATACAATATATAAAATATACAATATACATAATTATTTATTAATATACTTTTATAATTATGTTTAATTAGGTAAAACCACAAATATATTTTTTTATTTTATATCTATATTTACATAAGTAAAATTTATATTTTTGATATTTTTTTTACGAAAAATAACTAAATAAAAATGTTTGTTTCATAATTATTAATTAATAATAATTACTTAATAAATTTGATTTATTTACTAGTTTTTACTATTTTTGAATTAATTTTGTTCATTAGTTAGTATTTTTGTAAAATTTTTTAGTGTGGGATTACATTATTACTCAAGGGGCATTCTCTTTCGATCCTGGATTTTTCAAACGTTAACATAGTGGATGCTCACGTGACTTCGACGCGAAGATCAAAGATGCCGACACGGAGTGTCCTGCTGGTTATGCTGTGATATAGTCAATGAGCGCATCGTCGCGCGTAGAATCCGCCTTAAGGAAAATCCTTCCTGTTGCGCAAGAGAGTTTGGAGTGGGGGCATGGGACGCCTAAGGTTATATCCACACAAATTTGCATAGCCGCATAAATGTATACATAAAGAAAATTATCCTATAAATTATACTATAAACGGGGAGCACAAACTCTTGCATAACGCATAAAACATGAGAATCCTTTATTTCATGGAAAGGAAGGAAATAAAGGATCTTGGTTCATTCTCTTATGCATTATGCAAGAGTCTGTGTTCTCTTAGTAGAGAAACTTTATGCCAGGAGTGCCAGAATCAGTGCTCTCATAAACCTACTGCCTACTGTTTCAGACAGGTTATCTACTGTCTTTTTTTTACTTTATTTTACTTGTACATAATATTTTATGTTATTGCTCATTTTACTCAAAGATTGGTATCTGATTGGTATCTTCTATTCGCCGTTATTTACGCATCTCGCGCATCCTTCTGATTGAACGTTAGTATCGTCGCTACTCGTGTGTCATTGGTCTAGCGTTCAATAGACCTATTCTGTAACTTTTTAACGATAATTTTATTAGGGATGTCGTTGCGCAGGCATTACATGACGAAGAAGAACAAAATAATTAATAATACATAATAAAGTTATAGTTTTCCACTCAATATTACTGTTATGTATAAGGCATATTATATTACAGTTGCATTGTTGAGTGAAAAATTGTAATATTAATGTTATTTTTTTTGTGTTTCTTGGAAAACAAAAAATATATTTTTATAAAATTATAAACTATAATTAAATAAAACATAAATTATAATTTCTGTTCTTCCTATTATTGAGATTATTGAATGTTGTATTATTTTTTATAATAAGTATTTGAATTATTTATTTTATACAGATTAGAATATTTTTTTCTGTTAATTTTTACAAAATTTGTAATACTCATTTTCAAAATGACTAAATAAAGATTAAAGAAAAAAAGTGAATGAGTACATTCTTTTTATTATAATTTCTATTTTATTCGCTACTGAGTTGTTCTCGGTATGTATTACAATTACAATATTTTTTTCTATTTTCTAACAGTTTTACGAAATTTCTTGAAAAAAGAAAACTACCGATTTGAGTTTGAAATCTACTGCTTTTTTGGCGTACCATCTATCGTTCAATTTTTCAACGTGTGGCCAGGTGCTGCCAGCTAGGACGGGAGGGAGCGACGGAGCGTCGAGGAAGCATCAAGGAAGCGGGTGAAAACAAGCGATGCTCAAGCTGAATGAAGGCTCGTGTCGCGTGCCTTTGTTGATTGCCGCTGTTTCTCGAGAGGGGGAAGCGCGTGAGATCGATTCGTTCCCAGCTTTTCGTTCTCGGCTTTTCTTCCAAGAGATACTTCCCAAGTCTTACGCGTTAGTCGCGTAAGACGTAACAGAACGTGTCTCTCCGCGAACAGGCGTCTCTTGCCGCCTGTCACTCCCAATCCTAATAATCGCGCCGACGCGATTATTCGAGCGACGACGATGTAGACATCCTCGACCGCCGCTTGCGGAGATGTCGACTTCGGCACGACCACTCGTGAATATCACCACCGTCGACGACCACCGCAAACATACGGAATCTTATCTTTCTTAGGAGATGTCTTGCAGCGATGGCGCGCGACCGACCCGTAAGTTCGGCACAAAGTCGCCGAAGAAGTTGTGCGTGACCAAGAGCGAGAACGGCGACAAAACGACGACGACCATCAGCTGTATCGGCCATCGTCACAATCATCACTATCATCACGGGCATCATCGCTTCCTAGACGGCTCCTCGCAGCCCTCGGTACACAAGCGCAATCTCTACATTGTCTCCTTTCCCCTGATACTACTGTTCAATGTGCTGCGCACTCTGCTGTATCAGTTGTTTGTGGTGTTCAAGTATCTGTATACCTCCACGTCTCAGCTGATACAGCGTAGACAGACATCCAAACAAGCTTGTCAATTGGAGATTGTTGTGGGACAAAAGCCAACAGATGGGCGTTTGATCAATGGTAATCGGATAGAAGGCGAGGCCATGTCGCAAGTGCCTAGACGTCCTATCGGGCCAGGACCCGGAGATCCATTGCTAGCTAAGCAAAAGCACCATCATCGCAGAGCCTTTGAATTTATTAGCAAAGCACTCAAAATCGATGAGGATAATGAGGGTACATACATTGGGACAAGTTATTTTATATATTGTATATGTGTATAAATTAAAAATTTATTTAAAAGTCTCCTTTTTAGTAGGATTTATATATAGCTTTTGATACTTTTAATTGATAATCTTACTCTCTTACTTACTTATTTACTCATTGGGACAGGACAAAAGGAAATGGCGATAGAATTGTACAAAAAGGGAATTGGAGAATTGGAGAAAGGAATAGCTGTAGAATGCACTGGTGGACACGGCGAAGTATGGGAGCATGCGCAAAGACTTCACGACAAGATGTGTACGAATCTGGCAATGGCAAAAGACAGACTTGATTTTCTTGGTTAGTATACTCGTTCTGTTGTAGTACATTCGTTCTGCCGCACATTGCCGCGTCCAACTTAAAACTATATTCCAAGCTTCTTTACCTATGATACAATGACAATTTTGTTTCTTACGAATAATAATAATAATTATTATTATTATTGATATGTATTTCCCAACAAGAGTGGATTAAAATGGATTAAACTTTTTCTATCCGAATGCGTATTTTAAATAAATGCGAATATTTCTTTTTTTTTATTGGATTCAATTGAATGCAATTGGATTCAAAAATTGCATTTCCTATTTAAAATTTTGAATTGAACAGTATTCAATTGTATTTGCACAGAAAAAACTAATATTATTTTTAGATTGAAAGGCATAGAGATATGCTCCATGCGATTCCTATAAATGAATAAAAATGCATTCAAGATTGAAAAGTATTCATTTTAACATTCGTGAATCAATATTTCTGAAAATCTGAATCCATTTCAATTATTTATTTCAATCCATTCTCATTTGCTGGGTGTACGTACACTTTATTCGGCAACAATATCCACAGGTAAATCTTTGGCAATGGCAAGAGAAAGAATTTCAATGTGTATTTAGCATGCTCGTGTGCAATTTACTTTAATTTTTTTCGAAAAATACACACGTGCGTGTGTGCATGCACGCGCACGCATGTACGTGTGTGTGTGTGTGTGTGTGTGTGTGTGTGTGTGTGTGTGCGCGCGCGTGTGTGCGTGTGTGCGTGCGTGCGCGCGTATGTGTGTGTGCGTGTGCGCGCGCGCTTGCCGCGTATAATTTTCTTATTATAATTTCCTATGTATAATTATTATTTACCTTGAGCACAAGTCAATCTTTATTTTGCATTTTTTTTTATATTTCTATTCGCAGAAATGTAAATGAAAGAAAAATTGGCGCGAATCTATGTCGATAGACAAAGTACTGAGAGCAAAAAATATTAAAAGTCCAATCTCATTAAATGTCATGCGGCAGCATCTTGATAACAATGAAAACGCGTGCTTTTTGCTCCGAGACATTTAGCGATATTGGCATTTTGTTACATATTTGCTACATTACATACTTGCGCGATACGACTGAAGGATTAGCCTGATTTTCTTTTTTAGCTGTCTATAGCCTTACTGCAGCATGGCAGAGAATGTTTTTTCCTTTTTGTAGTGAGTGTGCGTGAGCTGAGAAAGCTGGGTATCAACAATAATATCAACAATCGCGCACCTGGAAATAAAACGGACGGCGAACATCCGGGAAAGCATCTGAGGGCTCGCCGCAACACGCACACTTTTCAAAACGCTCGATCTTCACCCAACATTAATCATAATAAGAACACAAACAATATACACACGACAATTAACGCTGGACAGACTATGTGTACCCAGATTCCCAAGTTAAGGCCACGTTCACCAAAAAACTGTTTCGCTCATACTATTGAAGGTATTGTTTGCCTGAGATTCTGAGCCTGAGTGCGAAAGAAAGTCGAATGCAAGTAAATAACACAGTAATGCTATTTAGTCGTTGTTCATTTGGAAGAGATACTCGTTTTATTATAGTTGTATACACATTTCTCATTTGACATGTATGTACAAGGATGAGAATAGAGTAGTTGAATGTGGACTTGTCTTAATTGCTTCTTTGTATTTTTTTTAACATAGATTTTTAAATACTGCTGCATTCCACTTATTATACGATAAAGTTTTTCATAAAGCCTAAAGTAAATTTAGAACATTTATACGTTATTTATCAAATACACATTAAGACAAATTAGACGTACGATCAAAGGTACAACACATGTACACTGTCATGTTATACCCATATATATTTCACATACATATACATTCACAATCACATAAAATTTAAAAATGATGTATAATTTTTTCATAGATTTAATATTTATGCAATTTTCATTAGTGATAGCTAAAGATAATGTGTGACGAGACAATGTATCTTTATTTCTCTTCAAATTTTTCAAATCGAAACAAAAGTTTAAAAAAATCGATATATATTCCAATATACATACATTAAAATTACCGAATTAAAGAAGAGATTTGATTTGTTTGCTAATTAATTTTTATTACCTGTCGCATGAATATCGCAAACATAACTTATTGTTCCATTGAATTTTACATTGCATCTAAATTATAATTCTGCTTTCGACTGAAGCGAGACACCACACGATACACGTAATGCAATTGTAACTTTATTAGAAAATGCAAATAGTAGGAAGTATTTTTTATTTGAATGTACATAAAAATCCTAACATAAAATTAATTAGTTTCAACAATTTAATTATGTTATATTAGTGAGATAATATATTGCTGTTGCGATAAACATTTTTACCTACTATTTATTACTAAATCGGACGATACAGATAATAATATTGAAAATAAATCCTGGCTGTGAAAATATTTTTTTCTTATTTTTATGTTTGCGATAGACCTTCTTATCTATTACGCAGAAGCTGCCTTTAATCATATCAACAACTCTAGTAGCGATTCTTTTACATTATTAAACTGCATTAAATTGTAAAAATTATCATTTTTAAGATTTATTTCTAAGTACAGGTATTGTTTCAGCATCTGGTAGGAAACTATCGGTCCCTGGTAAACGAATAATAGGAACACCCCTAAGTAAGAGCCAGACATTGCCTCGAAGTATGGGTAGATCGATGCCTATTCAACCTTGCCACAGAACCATGCCTATCAAACCGTCCTCCACACCACCCTCTGTAAAAAGACAACTGTCTGTACCGGGCAACGGTTCACCTATAAGACGTCCAGGAACACCGATCACTTCGAACAGTAACAGGAGTACGCCAACGAGAAAAGTACCTATTTTAAAAGGCGTAGATCCAAAACTCGCGCAAGTGATTCTCGATGAGATCTTGGAAGGAGGAGCATCAGTGCAATGGGAAGACATTGCTGGCCAAGAGGTATGTCACGAATTATCGTCGAATTATTGTCATCACTATTGTTGCTTGATGCACATTATATTGCAAGAGAACA
>NW_012130128.1:762735-767694 GCF_000143395.1 Atta cephalotes | reverse complement strand
TTTATTTTTCGCTCTACACAAACAGCTCTAATTAAGTTATTCCTATGCTATTTTTTTATCTCTATTATACATTTTGTCACTAAATGTTCCAAAATTTCAACTTTGTTATGGCACAGACTACAAATATTAAAAATTCAAGAAAAAGGAATTAGTAGTAGGGATATTTTTTTTTAATTTTAACATTTTTCAAAAATATAATCACGTCATTACAAAGTATTTTCAATCATGAAACTTTTTAACAATAATATAATTTTTATTTGAAACATTTTCTCGTATTTCCAATTATTTCCGAGATATTTGTTTCGAGAAGCGTAAAAACCGATTTTATTCAAGAGAGTGCTGTACCTCTAAAACTGTATATCAGTTGAAAAAATTTTTTTTGTGATTTGGTTATCTACTCTAATTTATTTCAAAAAAATTTCAAATTTTTTTGAAATTTTATACCTGCCGATTTTTCTCGTTAGTCCAAAAAATATTTTCCTATTGTGGAAAGCTATTGTGTTATTTAGCTCCAATTTGCAATTCCCTCTTGCTAAATATTTTTATTTAATTTCAACTTTCAGACCGCAAAGCAGGCTTTACAAGAGATGGTAATCCTACCATCGCTAAGACCTGAGCTATTTACCGGTCTGCGAACACCCGCGAGAGGATTATTATTGTTTGGGCCACCGGGAAACGGAAAGACATTGTTGGCACGCGCTGTTGCGACTCAATGCAACGCAACATTTTTTTCGATTTCTGCAGCTAGTCTCACGTCAAAATATGTTGGAGAAGGTGAAAAATTAGTGAGAGCTCTATTTGCCATTGCTCGGGAATTTCAACCCTCTGTTATTTTCATCGATGAAGTAGATTCATTATTGAGCGAGCGTAAAGATAACGAGCACGAAGCTTCGAGGTATGCCTATTCATGTGTTCTCTCTAGATAATCGCACACGCGCGCACACACACACACACACATCAAATAAATAAAGAAAATACCAAACAGTTGGGGCTAAATTTTGATATTTAATTTTATACATAAATTCTTATGCATTTTTTAATTATACAGAGTGTCCCATTTTAATCGATCACCTCAAATATTTCTTGAACAGTGCATTTTAAAGAAAAATGTTTCAGGCAAAAGTTTGGGGACTTTGAGAGGGACATGGTATGGGTTTGACCTTGGCGTTATCAAAATTAGGACAAGATTTGAATTTTTTAAATGGAATGCCCGATTTTTCATTATATATTCTTGTAGCTTATCTTGAGAGCTTTTCAAAACACTATAAATAAGGTCATTTTTATTAAATATCTCTTAAAGTGATCGATTAAAATGGGACATCCTATATAAACTGAACGTCAGGCTTACCATCAGATTTAAAACGAAATTATATATACTAAAGCTAAAATAACACAATTCAATTGATCATTTGTTAATGATGTTATTATTAGCATCTTCAATCATTCAAATATTGTAAAATATAATCTCAGTCAAGTTTCAAATTTGGAATCTCTCAATTATTCGAGGCTGATATCTTTCTCAGTGATAGAATTAGAAAATTCATAGTTCCAGATAGATGGAAGGTGCGAATTTTGGTATAATATTTTTCCCAAATACAGCAGTCTAATTAACTTATTATTGCGTGCGTGCGTGTGTGCGTGTATGTGTGTGTGTTGTTGTGTGTGTGTGTATGTGTATGTGTGTGTGTAGATAACATGGACATAGTGTTGATGGAAGAAACATGTATTTCAGGAGGCTAAAAACAGAATTCTTAGTCGAATTTGACGGTTTGCCATGCAATCCGGAAGAAAGAGTACTCGTTATGGCTGCTACAAATAGACCGCAGGAATTAGATGAGGCTGCATTAAGGCGATTCACAAAACGCGTGTATGTTACGTTACCTGATTCACAGACGAGGATTGTGTTACTCCGAAGACTCTTGGCCAAACACAATGATCCATTAACGCTCGAAGAGTTGAATGAGATGGCAGTTTTGACGGAAGGATACTCGGGAAGCGATTTGACTGGACTAGCTAAAGACGCAGCACTTGGGCCTATTAGAGGTAATACTAAAAATTCCTTGTATTTATTTTCAATTTTATATTATGAGTAAAGATATATCCAATTTGGTCACTCATTTTATATAGCACAATTACAATATCCTACAAATGTATTCTATCATTTTAATGAATATATGCACGCATAATGTCTAATATTAGAAATTAATTTTATATTTATATATCACACAAGTGTCAATTCTATTTAATTTATTGTGTCAAATCTAACAAAAATATGAAGAAAATTCCATAAAATTTATGTTGTGTCTTGTAAATCTTGTGTGTATAGAAAAGATTTGTTACTTGTTTCATTACAATATATCAAATTCATTACAATATATGTTATCATATTATTCTCAGAATTGAATCCAGATCAGGTGAAAGAATTGGATCTTAATTCCGTTCGTAATATCACAATGCAAGATTTCCGTGATTCTCTAAAGAGAATTCGTAGATCCGTTTCACCGGCAAGTCTAGCTGCCTATGAGAAATGGAACTTTGAGTATGGAGATGTGAGTCTTTGATTTGAAATAAGCCGCTCAATTAAGAGGCTCCAGAAAAATTTATGTTTCAATCGAATTTAAATCGCGTGATTAGAGAAATATTGGGGTGTCCATTGGGAAAGTTCATGCCGATTTTGAAAGAAAATTTAAACGCAGAAGATTTAAATTTTATACATTTATTAAATTTAAATCTTTTGCAGCACGAACTTTCCGGACAACTCAATATTTCAAACTATCGAAACCATGTAAAAAAAATCATATAATATCGAATGTCGACACAATAGTATAATTCTTATATTTTTATTCTACAATATCTTAGATCAATATTGATGTGTTTACAAAAAAAGAGTAGTGAAAAATTAAGAATTTGTTTCCTTTAAATCCCATAACATGCTTTTGTCTTGGTGATGAAAAATCAATATAATATTTAAGGTCATTGTTATTTCACTCAAATCGTATTTCATTTATTACTTTATTAATTGTCTGAACTTTATTATAATTTAACAATGACAGTAGAGCGATCTTTTACGATAAATAAAACTTATGTTCAGGGAATGATTGATTTAACATCAAGTGTGTCTTAAAAAAATATCGCATTGATTTTATGAAATATAATATGTATTCTACATGTATTCTACATGTTATATCCAGTGATCGAACATTATAATTTACGGTTCAATACGTAGCTTTAATGTTATCTTTAAGTTTAATATTAAAAAAACAGTATTGTTTATGTTTATTTATATATGTTGATTGTCCTTACGATTTATATAGTTCTTTTGTAATAGTTAATATTTGAAATCTATGATGAAATGATGCTATTTGTTTTACAATAATTTGCATTTAATATTAGGATGCTAATTATCGCAACTAACATGTAATACTTACAATTAGAAGAAAATATGATTAAGCACAGAATCTGCAATTAGAGAGAATATATCTTTTTAAACTTGTAAATACTTTCAATATTATTATTTATAAAATTGACTCGAGTAAGTTGAACACAATGGCATATTATAATCCAATTCATTATTGCAATAGTAGAAAGACTATATTTGCAAATGGAACAATGCACGTCCTATTAGATAATAAAAAATAAAGTCTATCAATATATGCAATACGTATAAGAAGAGGATATTATATGTAATTGCGTAATTACTATATTCGTGCGATATGGTAGAATATACACATACAAATATACAAACAGGTATCTCTGTAAAATCGAGTAGAATATTAAATTTCACTTTACACGCGTTGATTTTGTATAAAATGCACTAAAAAGTGTGTCTTCAAGTAAAGTTGATCTTCAAACGAATGTTAAACTTGTTACGTTTGATATACTATTTCGAAGATACGTTTGTTATTTATTAATATACTAATAATACGTGTTAAATTTGCACTAGATTATGTACGATTCGAAGCAGTTTGAAATTCTTAATTTGTTATTTGTATGAGATTCGTGAATAGTGATATATTCATCGAATTCACATTTATCGTTTACCATTCGTACAACAATTCGCCAATGGAAAAATATTTTTTTTTATGAAATCAAGGGACGTGAATCATCACGAATCGCACATAATTTAATGCAAGCTTTAGAAATCACGCGGCCATCATGACGCACAGAATCACGTGTAAAGGTAAAGAAATATGATCTGGGAAAGGAGAATTGACATTCTGTTTTAATATAAAATTCTATAAGAGACAACGAACTGAGAATCCAATATGTGCTATATGAAATCCTAAGCATTTATATTTATAAGGAATCATGTATAAGCTCGATGAACATTGCTATCGTTTTCACAAAAAATGAAATTTGTTAATATATGTGTATGCACGTATGTCATGGTCAAAGTGTTAACTCAATAAATGTATACGTTGATTAGTAAGTGTATGCATATATTAGGTGTAGTAAAAAGAAATCCATTATTTTTTCAATTTCATACAAAAATTAATGGATTTCTTTTTACTATACCTAATATTAAAGTTAACATTTCGACTGTGATATATGCATACATATACATGTGTATGCGTACAGACACAAAAAATATGATATTTTTGTGACACTTATCTATTGCTTCCGATGCTCAAAAGTAAAATAATTATGCATGTATAATTAAACAAATTATATATTCAATACGGAACTATATCTTATAATACTCTGCAATGTGACACAAATTTATTGATTATTCCAGATCAAAAGCGATCATTCGTGATATAAAAATAGAATCTAACGTCCCTATAGTTTTGTAGTGTAAGACTTATCGTGCAAAGTAATAATATTAAAAACAGCAAATTATTTTTCAATGAGTTGCAAACAATTTTAAGCAAACAATGCTTCTTTGATACAATGGAAGAATAGAAAATGTTATTTTCAATCGAAATTAATAGTTATTTAATACAGATCTCTCTCTCTCTC
>NW_012130128.1:743828-762715 GCF_000143395.1 Atta cephalotes | reverse complement strand
TAATAGGTAAAGTAAGTAAGTAAAATTAAGTTTAATTTTACTTAATTACGTAAAATTAATTAAGTTTAATTTAAATTAATAGATACTCTCTCTCTCTCTCTCTCTCTCTCTCTCTCTCTCTCTCTCTCTCTCTGTATGTAGGAATAGAATACGATGCATTTGTTAAATATTTCATAATAGAAAATAAAAATATAATAACAGATAAATGTATAATTCCGACAGCTTATTCTGCGACGCGACGCATAAATATGGCATTTCGAGATTCGCACTGTTATTTATAATTATAAAAATCGTGTGATGCTAAACAGCATTCAAGAGCTGTGATGTTACTGCGACGATAAACTTGATATTTTCACGGCACTTTAATATATACTTAATGCACAAGAACGCGATATACAAATATTCTCTTTAATCATAATTCTGGGTCTTTCTAGAAATTGTGATTTTATTCGTTTTTCTAGATGCGAGCGTATTTATAATGCCGCGATGAGTTCGATTTTTTTTAAATTCTAATTAACATGAAGCATGAACAGAGCTTCAGTATCGCTGTGAGTGGTGCTGACTCAAATTTTATCTCCAAATTACTTTGTGATATTAGTTTTTTATATTAATCTTTATGCACTGCCTATGTAGATTATAATATTATATATATCATATTGTGTATCGTATATATTGCAAAATATGAATTATATTAAGTCTATTAGTTTGAAATTTATAATAATTTTGCAACAACTGTTCGTATATAAAGGTAGATTATTAAAAGACCCTGGCCTTCTATTGTGGAACACATGCTGAGCCTTGATTAAGTTATTTTGCTACTTTTATAATGTATAATGGTAAAAATTGAGTAAGAATAATCGGGTATAATATTTATACTAAATATTATATTTAATACCATTTAGTATAATGGTAAATATACAAGTTACAAGTTAAAAAAAACTTTGTGCTGATTACAAGATTTTTTCCTTTTAAACATTATTTTTCTGATTTTTAACGTATCATTATATTTAGTTGTTTTATAAGTAATTGTATTGACAACTTTCAAAAAATAATTCATGATCTATTAATCAATATTATTAATAATATTATTAATAATATTATTAATAATATAATGTATTAATATTATTAATAATATAATGTATTCTCTGGTGGCAAGCTTGTCAAATTACTCCTATGATTTTTACTAATAAAAAGTAACCCGTTCCACGAGAAATATATGATCCATATAAACAATAATAAGATTGGAAATAAGACCATTTAAAGTAATGATCCATATACATATTATATATCCAGCAGTATTATAGAATATTTTCAGTAAGCCATGTTGTAAATTAATCAAACGTTAGATTATGCCATACATATACATTTTTATTAAATATCCTTTGGTATATATTATACTTGTTGCGTCGCCAACGACACAGAAATCCACGCGGACTCGGAATAAAGAAATCCGAACCCTGTGTCATTGGCGACATGGCATATTGTGATCGTAAGTTCGTGAGAACATTGAGAACGATAAAGATAATGACTCTTGTACTGAAACATAAAAATATAACATATATCCTTTCACAAATTTTTTTGTCATTTTTGCTACATATATGTAGACGTATTTTTTTTATAGGGTGCGTTTCGTTTTCACGCTCACACACCGTAAGCATTCTTTGTCTATCAAATATTGAACAAGAACAAATGATGCTTACAAGCATTACATAAACGCAAAAATGGAACGCATTAATATTTATTCTCATTTGCGAACTCACGAACAATAGGATATATCGTCATACTATGGTAGTCAACCATGATAGTCCAATAGAATAATTATACATATCTATTTAATAGATGTTTATCAAAATAACTCGATTAAATCCCTAATATAAGAAATAGCATAACAGAATTGTACAGAAATGTAAAACATTCTGACAGTATTTCATCAGCGTATGGCTGATTTGAGGAATGCGTCTATGAAATATGTAATAAATGTATGTACAGTACAAATTATTTCCCTCATATTTGTGCTTCCTTTTATGTAAACAAAGTTAGAATCTTTAAAGATGCTTGAATCTCAATTTTCTTTCTTTTTTCTTTTCCTTCATTTAGTGACATTAAAAATCTTTTCTGAATTGAAATGTATTTAGAGGTAATGTTATTTATAACGTCCAAACTTTTTCATTTATTAAATGATATTGTTATATGCGAATCGCGAAATTTACCAAAAAAAAGTCGTAAACTTGAACTAAAAAGATACGAATGTTATTTTTCGCATGAATTATCGCATAAGTATGTTGAAACGTTTGCAAATAATTCCTCGAGAATGTCTTTCCAACTATCGTGGAAGATTGTACATGTTGCAAAAAAAAAATAAAACCGTACTATGTAGTTGAGCATTGTGTTAATTTTACGCCACTCACAATCATGTCATTTATCATAGATTGATATACCATTACCATACTTCGCTCATTCTATTCAGTAATTATAAGGATCATAAGCAGATAGATTTCACACAAGTAGAAGAAATTTACTGTTGAAACAAACGGTAACACGAAATAATGCACGATATCATGTATTTTAAATATTTATTCCTTTTTTTTCATTCAAAAGGACAATTTGTTTTTATTATATAAGATAACATTATCCTAAGCATCTTCGAGGGTTCGACACCCTGCCGTACCTAAATTATTCTTTATATAACATCTTTTGTTTCCTCTCTTACGATTTTTCTACCGATTACATCGCAGGCAACTCCGCGGTTTCTCTTAATTGGCTTTTCGTCCGTTATCGTTTTGTCGTAGCCAATCGAATCGTTACCATGCCCCTTTATTCATTTCCCTCGTTTACCTCGTTTATCATCTCGTTTATATACTGACTTTATACAAATTGGTTTTGAAATTTTTTATGGCATTTTACCGTCGGTGGTGAACTGAGGTGATAAGCATTCTCACATATTAAGCATCATTGGATATAATCCATTTCGAGCCTCTTTACGAACATTCGCAATTAAAATAAAATAATAAGCTTCATTATTCTTGTGAAATAGGGATATTTATTATTCCGTTGGAACGGTAGATACTTGAACTCGATCTTTTTCCGAAGAATGCAATGGACGCGACGCAATCATATAAATCTCGTAAAACAAGTTGTTTCGCAAGAAAAACAATCATGTAATAGGGCTCGTATGTCTAGACACTAAGGTACCGACCAAGATCATATTTATTAATTATATAATTTCATCCTGTGTAATTAACTATACATAACATCATTAATTATACAATTTCATCATGTAATTAATTATATAATTTCAGATTAGAATTGTCAATAAAAGTGCAACACTCGAAGATTGCAATCAACAATGTTCAACAAACTGAAAAAGGAGGGCGATGAACGACGTCCATCCGCAACATATATTGTGTCATTATATGTTAGATAATTGATATTTTCATAATAAAATTCTCGATTCATATTGATGTGTCACCTATTTAAATACACAACGTACGTAAAGTTTCTTCAGAAATCGGTAAAGCCTGAGAGACTAGTCACCCGAGCCCTAACGAGAATACCGGAGAGAACAAAAGAAACTATCATTAATAGTGCTACGCGAAAAAAAAAACTTGAGTTACACGTTAACTTGGAAGACACGAAGGAATCGAATCGTGTCATGTACAGACTACGATAATAATAATTCACAAATGTATATATATTATATCACGATTTGATTGTCGATCGAATCGTTTCATACTATGTTGCAAAAACAAGATACCAATTAGCGATGTTCGTATAACAAGTAACAAATATGCATATGTACGTTTTCAATTTTCATACGCGTGTCTTATCTCGAGACCAAGATATCAATGACTCGTCCCTTGCTGAGAAATCCCGATGGAAGTATGCGTGCGTTTATCGTTATTATTATTTATCGTTAGACTTAAATTACATTTATTTATTTATTTATTTATTATTCTTCGGTCGGCTAGGTCGTCTATACAAACGGCGAGGAGTTATTAATATTACGATATACGACGAAGTACGTTAATACCGATATCTCTTCGGATCTCTAACTATACTCATTTTTAGCGACGCGATCAATCCCTATATTTCTGTTTCTTTTCCAAAACTATGACGAATATTTAGAGGGAAAAAAAAAAGCACATTGTTATTCGTTTCACATTCAAGAGTGTGATCTACTTAATGCAATGCAATTTGTTGACCAATTAGAAGAATTTTACGAATTAACCAATGCTCTGAAGCATTTGTAATAACAAATTAAATGGATCGCATTTTGAATATAATTTTCGAGATACTCTAAAAACATGATGGAAATTTCCTAGAAGAGACCCAATGCTAAAAATTAATTAACGTACAACGTCGCAGCAATTAATTGAGCTTGCACTCGTACAAGGGAATCTCGATTCACTGATGTCTTTAGCAAAAAAACACTCGCACGCACACACGCACACATACACGCACATGCGAATGCACACGCATACTTTTTCTCTTTCTCCCTTCTATTATTCCTCTTTTTCAAGAGAATTTATAATAGCAAAATTTTATACATTAACCACCGACGATAAATATCACACAACGAGATAAACTTGTAACTCGTTACTCAACTCTCGCACAATTTATTTGTTAGGGAGCCCCGCACACCTTAGCATACACGCGTCCAAAAGTCTAGCTACATCACAGGCGCCGTGTCTAGCTAATCGCTCTTCTACCTTATTAACTATATCCAATATTAGCAATACTCTCCTTATTACTATCTCAAATGAACATTTTTCGCGCGCGTTGTTCGTCGACAATCCGAAATTGATGAGGGAGAAGTGAGAGTCGGAGATATCAGTGGCAAAAATATTAAAAAGGTATATAACAACGCAAAATTGCCGCATACGTACGTCACTTGCGCAGCACAACGGATGCGGGGCTCGGTTGAGTGTCGAGAAGGGGCCGCGAGGAAAAGTTTGGAAATATACCTGGTTCAACGT
Source organism: Atta cephalotes (assembly GCF_000143395.1). Lineage (NCBI taxonomy): Eukaryota > Metazoa > Arthropoda > Insecta > Hymenoptera > Formicidae > Atta > Atta cephalotes. The sequence continues at coordinate 757,739 of NW_012130128.1, read as the reverse complement.
CGCGCATACATATATGTATACAATATATGTATACAATATATATATATATATATGTATATATATATATATATATATATGTATGTATATTCGAAGCCAAAACCATGATGAAATTCGACCAAATTCTAGCACTACGACGCGCAGCGGTATTATGCGGTGCCATCGTATAAGCATCATCGCAAAGCATCATCATTATGTGAGACTTGGTGTCTCGATATTCCATGAAAGAAAAGAAAATTTATCATAACATCTTGAGCCGTTCGAACAAATCGATTGTGCAAAAACACAGAAAGGAGAGAGAAAAAACCGCTAGCATACCATAACTTTTTTTTATCTATTTAAAAAATTTGATTTAAATGGAACCGCATTAATCGTGGAAACAATTAGTTACTCCATCGAAAAAACTCGAATGTAAATGTTGAAATAGGTATATGTCGGAAACGATTTTCGCGATAACCCCGAGACAACTATATCGTACGTAACAATTAGCCGGTGAATGATCAGTTTCATTGCGTAGGGTACTGATGTGGCATGGTATATGTTACCATAGTGGGCTGTTGGCCCGGAGGCAAGGGTGCACTCGCTGTCGGCGGTGCTGCGGTGGCTTGCGTCGGTTGCCAGGCTCCTGCGCCTGGAGTGGGCATCCTCATGCTGTTCATATACTGTGCCTGTTGCCCATAATATTGACCATAGTATTGTGCAGGCTGCAAAAACTGTCCCTGCATCTGCGGATAGCCCTGTGGATACCAATAACTCATCTGTTGACCATAACCATATGCGTATTGTCCTGCTCCTGCTGTCACCTATTTCATGAAAACAACTTAAACTGTTATATCTCTCTATAGTTTTTATGAAATTCCATTTTACACACACACACACACACACACACACGTAAGTTTTTATACTCTATTATTGCACAAATTAATATTTTTGATAAATATTAGGTTATTCATTACATAACTAATTTGACATTTGGATAAAGAAGAACGAACTAAATTGTCGGGAATCATCAACTTGGAATTTGTGTATTTGTAATTTTGATTTATATTTTATATTGACAAGGACCCGAATTGGAGGGTCGAAATATATTTTATTCCATTTTATTTATTTTATTATTTATTTATTTTATTACATTCACATGAAAATAAAGAATTTTCTGTGTATCCAAACAGCTAAGCTCTGATGGGCTTTTTTACATTTTTCACTGATGAATTCTTTCGAGCCTCATTTTATATATTTGTATACACATATGACAAATGATGTAAAACATGTATAAATTATTAGTCAATACAAGATGAAATAATTTGCATAGATTGAGAGAGAAAGAGAGAGAATGTAAACAATTACCTGTTGAGCTTGATGATTCGCATTAGGACCCACACTATTTGGATCACCATTTTCTTTACCCCAAAAACATTTAACGATGCTGCCGTTGATTTCTGTATTATGCGTCGATTCAATGGCATGTGTCGCAGCTTCCTTAGTTGTAAACTTGATAAAGGCATATCCCTTGTCTTTGAATACTCTTATGTCTTGAATGGTACCAAAAGGAGAAAAAGTTTTCTTTATCAGCTCATCCGTGATACCGTTCGTAAAACCTCCACAATATACGGTACAATTGGTCGGACTACTTTGGTTATATACCTGTTGAGAAGAAAAGGGACTAAAATTAAGATTGAATTAGGCTTCTGTTGCTTTTTCAATCATCGAGAGTGATTGAAGAGAAGAGTGACATAGAGAGTAAGATTGTAACGCTGCTAGGCGAGGTCGTTTAAGTTCATTTAAGAGGAAGAAGAAGAAAAAAGAAAGAAGATACCTCCTCGTAGTTGGGTTTACTATTGTTGGAATGCCGCGGCCTCTCGGACCTCGGTGGCGGCGGTTTCCTAGTGGACCAGTTGGTTCTGATGCTGCGCGAACCCAGCCACTGACCGTTCATCGCGTTGATCGCCGCTTCGGCCTCGGATTTTTTCACAAACGACACAAACGCATAGCCCTTGCTCTTGAGCGTCTGCGGGTCGCGGACGATCCTGCAGTTGCTGATTTCGCCAAAGGGCGCGAACGCTTCCTTGAGCGTCTGCGTCTCGATCTCCGGCGAGAGATCGCCGACGAAGATGTGATGGTGGTTGCTGGTGTCGAGTTTCGGCTGATTGCCTGGACTGGTCGCCCAGTTAACCTTCATCTCCTTGTCGAGGAAGGAGCGCTTGTTCATGGCGGCCAGCGCCGTGGCCGCGCACTGGTGGTTCGTAAATTCGACGAAAGCATACGGATCGTTGCCGGGCTCGCGGATTATCTTGCATCCCTTCACGGCGCCGATTTGCGAAAAGAGCGCACACAAAAGGTCCTCGGATACCGAGGTGTCCAGGTTGCCCACGTACAGCGTACGTGGATTACTTTCTTCGCTCATGTTCGCACGCGCTCAGCGCTGCTTGGCGCTGTTACGGACGCACTTTCACTTTTCGCTCCCTCGTCCTCTCGTCTGTCCGTCCGTCCGTCTGTCAGTTTGTTTGTCGTTCGATCGTTTGCTCGCTCGCTCGCTCGCTCGCTCGTTCGTTCGTTCGTTCGTTCGTTCGTTCGTTCGTTCGTTGGTACACTTTCCCCTCTCGCCGAAACTATTCCGCTCTTACCCTCGACGGCCTCCACGCGTTACACGCGTCACAGTTACACAGCTAAACGGCGAGCACGATGCGACGACTATCCACGGGAAAGCGATCGCTGCGGCGACAGTGGCAACTTGACGTCACTCGCAGCTGAGCGTTCGCGATCATCAAACATTCGGACACTTACCAGACACCGATAGTTTTCCGTTAGTTTTTTCCTCGCGCACAACCGAGAATAAGAACGCTAAGCTACACCCAGCCTCTACGTCATACTAATATATAAAATGGCCGCCCCGCGCCTCACCGCGCCACGCCGCTTCGAAACCCGCTTTCCCTTTGACTCGCGCCGCGCCGGGTCGTGAGTGCAATGCACAACTATACTAATTGTAAACGCGACAAACTCAACAGCACTTGCTCCTCCGCGAATCCTGACAAATCCCGGCACCGCGATCGAACTTGCTCGCGTGTATCGCGTGCGCGCGCGCTCGCGCTCGCGCTCGCGATCAACCTGATGTGACTCTCTTGACGACTAAAAATCGGAACTACCGACTGTACCGACTCAACTCTCTATACCGACAGTATAGACGCTTAAAATTCACCCAAGAGGAGACACGTGTTTTTGTATCACCCGTCGAGCTGTCGTAATCCTAACAGGTCTCGTAATCGTACATACATTACGCGAAAACTCACGCGAACCATTCCATTGGCCTTGCGAAACTCACTCTAGGTATTCCTGGTTACTCCAAACTCCAATTTCCAGTTTATTCTTCGACGTTTATCACAACGGAAATCTCCTTGCTATGGAAATGATGCTTTATGAAGTCTTTAAAGTGGCTCGCTGCACAGAGACTTTTGCATAACATATAACGCATAGTGCATAAGCGAATCAACTAATCAGAATCTTCCCTTTCCTCCCATTCCGCAGAAAAGAACAATTTCGATTGGTTCATTTCCTCTATGCACTATGCATTATGCGTTATGCAAGATTCTGTGCCTTAAGGGCAGCCATTCCACAAAAATTCGCACAGCCGCATAATCATGCATAAAGAAAATTATCCAATCATATTTCTGTCATAAAGACAAACATAAAATACGATTAGATGATTTTCTTTATGCACACGTTTGGCTCTAAGTGGGAAGTACAGATACATAAACTCGCATCCTCATATGGACAACAGAATTCTAACACCGAACGCTGATTGGAAAAACGAATGATGGGAGTAAATTTTACTCTCACAATCGACTTTTCACAAATTAGTGCTCTGTGTCAAAGCGCTGTTGCCCACATGAAGATCCGGGTTAATGCATAAGAAAATGTACCAATCAACGTCTTTTGTTTCCTTTCTTTCCATGAAATAAAGAACTCTGATTGATTGGTTTCTTATGTCTCATGTGTTATGCGTTATGTAAGAGTCCTCGCTTTAGGTTACATTTCCACTGAGCGCCTCAGGCATCGCATTGTCCGAGTCAACCAATCAAAACATCCCGCTTTATTTTATTAAGCCAGTTCTATATTAGTTGTAAGCTTGTATTTTGAAATCAACATTTCATATTGTCGCAACAAACTTGCGATCAACTTGCAATTAATGTAGAATCGGCTTTATTTGACGCGCAACTCTGTGTGACATATCATAATTTTGCTCGACATTGTAAAGATAAAAGATTCTAGAGACAAATTGATCAAATTGTTAATGATAATCGAGTTTCTAAACAGAAACTGGCTCTTGAAAATTCGTTGTTTGTTGTATTAGTTATGGTTCAACCAAAGAAAGAATATCTTCAAAAGTTATTTCATCCTTATTGTTTGTCAAATGTTAAACGAAGACAAGCGATGCCCATGAGCGTGTCAGTATGAATCACGGCCAAAGTTCAATTTATTCCTAACTTTTCTAATTCTAGAATTGAAAATCGAACTCCGATTAAAAATAAACCGTGAATTATGGGACTGGACCTAAAACGCTTTTCTGCCATTATTTACAAAGTCAATCCTGTTGAAAATGAATACAAATCTCTAAATATTCTTCATGTAATTCTCATATATGGTTCAAAGATCTCTTCATCCTCTTCATCCAACAAAATTCCTATCATATATATTACTATTTGATTTTATTTTTGTCTTTGGACAGAATTATATATTTAACCTTAAAACTGTTAATTCAGTCAGTTCAGTCGACTGTGGTTCCTCTCTCGCTCTATTTCTCAGTCTTTCTTTCTCGGATCTTACCATTCAAAAAATTTCTTATCGAACGAACTCCCCTGAGATTGCTCGTAATTGCACCATGATGAAATTTAGGGAATCACGCGATGTGAGATGGCTCACATTTTTATCATGATAAGAGTTAGAGAATCAATACCTGTTTTCAATTCTAGAATTGAAAAAAAATTAAAAATAAATTGAACTTTATGGCCGTGGTTCGATTCATGTTGACAACGCTCATGAGCATTGTTTATATTTGTTTAACATTGACAAACAACAAGGATGAAATGATTTTTAAGTGTTGTAACCTATGTTTCACTTTACATTTTCACATTTTTCCCTCCATCGATAAATTTAGTGATTTCGTATTTTTACTTGTCGTTATAAGAGGTTAGTTCGCGTCGCATGCTCCAAATTAACAGAGAGCACTTGGATCACAGGTAAGATAGCGGTTGGAACAGTTGCATTCATATGCTCTAATGTTCAGTGACACGAAGGAATTTAGAACAAGTGAGCATGTCACCTAACCTAATCCGAGTTCCACGAAGTGGCGCATTGAATGCACACGTGGGTTCGTTCATTGCGGTATTTTACGAGGCTTTTCTTGCGTAAGTCGTTTGTAGCGCTTTTTCGCTCTAATTTGGCCTACTATTTGAGCTGGCACGAGTCTGTGTTCATTTTTGTGCTCTTTTCTATCGTGTCTTTCCGTAAATCACATTCTCGGTCCCATATCGGGACCCTCGGCATCGGGAAGAGGAGGGGGGGGGGGGGAGTAGAAGCTGCCGTTAGGTGTATAATATCGCGTAATGGCTCTCTGTTCCTCAATGGAATCGAGTTCTCTTCTCCTTCTTTTTCATCATCATCCAATTCCGATCCTGATGCGCATTTGGCGGGCGCCTCTTCGAACAAAAATATGAACCGAACTCACAAATATGAGCTCACTAATTTGATGGCGGAAGTCGCTGGCAGTAATGGCGGTGCCTCTGTCTTCCCCCCTATCAATCTCTGTCGTCTTTGACGACATACCCATCAATTCGCCGCTTCCTATGGACACTGATGATGAAAAATCTAGTCGTAAGCATAGTGCTGAGATAACAAGGAGGTGAAATCGAAGATCTTGGCCATTGGTCCACCTCATTCTAAGAATAATTTTTCGAACAACGCATCTGAATTCCACTTGAGCATCGGCGCTCGCTAAAACGAGGAATGTCTCGATTAATAAATATTCTTAAAATGACATTTCTCTCTTTGTCTATATGTATTCCAAGTATATATGTATACTTGAACAAGTCTACGCCGACGCATTTTTCTGTACTTTCTCGCGTTGTTTCTGTGTCTATCAAGAATGATATTCTTCTCATGAAGAGATTTGGCACTGGTAAAGCCATAATAGAAGCTAAGACTGCAGACGCGGCTAATCGTTTGATTTCTAATTCTGTCTTTGATAAGAACGGCTTTCGGGCTTTCGTTCCATCCTTTAAAGTTCTCCGCATTGGAATTATTAAGGGAATTAATAAGGGAATTAAGGAATTATATTGATCAGTCTATCTCACTGGGCTGTCTCAGAGAAAATCTAATCTCAACGATCAAAGTACTTGACGTACAAACTTAAACAGACGCATGACAATCAACAGCCACTTACGCATCCTCGCGAACAGTCTGTATAAAATTCGCAGGACAATCACCTGCCAAGAAGGCAGGTTGTCTCCTCTGAGACACGGTCGATCGACTGTTTCGGATCCCCTCTCAGGGAAACCACCCATCCGTAAAATATAATCTGTTGCAGGGAAATGCAAAATTCTTCCTGTATCATCTTTGGATCATTCAATTCAACATACAAATCAGGATACTCTCAGGATCACCTGCTTGCACCCAATAGCCGTAATGACACTAACTACGATGCGAAGCATTATTATTCACTCAAAGGAACAAGTGATAAAAGGCTTTCATATTCACTAACAGAGAAATCGATTTCAAATATAGGTATGATCATTCAGAAGAATATAAACTTCCTAGAGAACTGTGAATCTCTGGTTAACATTCCTATCATTATTGGCGTGATATCTCCCATTATTTCTCTGCTTCAAAAAATCTCCGAAATTCTATCCACTCTTGGTTTTTGTTCCGAATCTAGTACTGACTCTGTAAATAATCTACATTCCTCCTCTCTTAGTAATGCTGACCTAGCAAGATATAGTAATCACCTTTTCCCGCAATAAGTATTCACAACCTATTAGAATCCTACCTGGAATTGCTGCGGCATTCGTGGCAAACTTCCTCAATTACAACGTACCAGTCGACAGTTTGACGTTTTCTGCTTGCAAGGTATCCTGCTTTATTCAACTACGCCTTTTAAAGTTATTAGAAAGAACTCAGAGAGCTCTGGCCAGAAAGGAATCTGTATCCTGTTAAGGAACAACATCATATTCAGTCATTTCGACCTTTCGAATCTACATCATTCTTCGGTAGAAGTACAAGTTATAGCAATCAATCTTAATGATGAGCAACTAACCTAGTTATTAATTTAGTTATTAACATCTATCCATCCGAATCAACACACATTTCAAGAATGGTTCGATAAACTTTCACAAACTCTTAAACAACAAGTACAAGAACACGCTCATAACAAGTGATTTTAACATCACACCTCTTGAGGATGCTCCAAATCCGATCGTCCCGGCAAGGCGCTTCTAGGCATAGTAGAAGTAAACGGAGCCTGCATTATGAATGGTAATCCTACGCTACTCACCCCGTCGGGATCAAACAAATCTGTAATTGACATCACCAGTACTTCTGCTAATTTAGCGCTACTATATGAAATCACTACTGAATCGGACACCTTTGGCAGTGATCACTTCCCTATCAATACATGTCTACGACATGTCTTTCTATACAAATTAATCTTTGACACGGACAAAGCTAACAAATTACACCATTATTTACTATCTACTTCCGAGGAATTTTTTAGCAAGGTTCTTATGGACTCTACTGAGGTATATGAATATTTTACAGATCATTTACCTTGCCTTACGAGATTGCTCTTCCCCGAAAAGCAACGACTTCCCAGATCAGTCCCAGTTCTCAGCAACAGGAAAAATCCTCCTTGGACAGAAGAAAGTTCCAAGGCCATTTTAAGTCATAGAAGTGCCGCAAAAATATATCAGCAGTGCTATCGAGAATTTCCTTTCATTCAAGAAAGCAAGAGCGTCAGCGCACTAGGACTTTATATAAGATTAAGAAGAGGCAATTGAAGAAATTCGTGGAATCATTTAACTGTAAGACTCCTACCAGTGACATATGGCGTTTAATTAAAGCCTTTAAAAGACATAATCTATCAGAGCCTTCCAGTGTGATTTCAGACGACGACAGGCAGAATAACCTTCTGCTTATCGTCATCTGAAAAGGCCAAAGGTAAAAAAGGTCTGTTCTCCTTTCTGCCCTACGAATACTGAAAAAAGCTCAATGATTGCAAAAGATATTCACCATCAATAGTTTTCAAATAGTTTTTCGAATAGTTTTCAAAGATCTAGACTCGCCTTTTTCTATTAATGAGTTCAATCTCGCTTTATCACAATCTAGAAAAAATTCCTCTCCAGGTCTAGATCAAACAGCTATGCTTTTTGCTTTGCCGGCTAAATACAAAGAACTTTTACTGAACTTATTCAACCGCTTTTTAGAGGAGAGAACTATACCACCTTCCTCCAGGAAAGTGGTATAATTCCCACTTAATATGATTTACATGTACCTCTCGAATAAAGATCTAGAGTTATCACCAACCAAATTCAATTGGATCTTATTTTCCAATAGAAAGCATTCTCTTAAAAAAAATTCTACCTTCAAGATCTTTATCAACAATCATTTAATGGAGAGAGTCCTTAGCGTAAAGTTTCTGGGCGTTATTTTGGATTACAAGTTCAAGGGAGAATCACTTCAAGCAAGTCATCAAAAAAGGAAAATCATTGATTAACCTGATCCTATCATCTTTGGCAGCGATCTGGTGGAATTCCTATCTCCAACTCTTACTCATCATCATCATTTAGAGCTGTTTTTAGAGAATCCATCGAATATGGTTGCCAGATTTTTGTTCTTCAGAATAAGAAATCGCTTCTCCTGCAGCTAGAACGAGTTCAATACAAGGCGATTAGAATCGCCCTGGCTTACAGACAGTCACCCATCAACGTCATTCTGTTTGAAGTCAAGGAACTCTCACTTCGCTTTGCTATTATGTCCGAAAGATATGTGTTGAAATCTATATCTAGGAATAATATTAGGTGTACAACTTTGCTTCCGCCGTTTTCCTATAGATGGCTTTAGCGGTAAGTTGAAATAAATAGATCATAGACGTCATACAATAAACTTGGGCATCTGTCAACATAACCCCATAGAAACATTAGTCGATTTGTGTCTGCATCATAAAGTTATTCTCGATTGAAAATATCAATTTACGAGCCAAATTCTCGTTATTTGCGGGAGGTTTTAATTTTTTGCTTCAATATGAAGAAATCTGCGGCTGCGAGCTTCATCGAATGCTCTCAAATACTTATGGTGAGGCCGCCATTAGTGAAAGAACGTGGTTTCAACGCTTCAAGAACGGTGATTTTGACGTCGAAGACATAGTGGTGAAAGAGAGAAGGTTTTCGAAGATGCAGAATTGGAGGCATTACTTAAGCAAGACTCGTGTCAAAATCAAGAAGAATTGGCATGATCATTGGGAGTGACTCAACAAGCCATTTCAAAACGCCTCAAAGCCATGGGAATGATTCAGAAGCAAGGAAATTGGGTGCCGTACGAATTGAAGCCGAGAGATGTTGAACGGCGTTTGTTTGCTTGTGAACAGCTGCTTGAAAGGCAAAGGAAGGGATTTCTGCATCGCATTGTGACTGGGGACGAAAAATGGGTTCATTACGATAATCCCAAGCGCAGAAAATCATGGGAAGTTCCCGGCCATGCTTCCACGTCGACGGCCAAACCGAATATTCACGGCTCCAAGGTCATGCTCTGTATTTGGTGGGACCAGCTCGGCGTAGTGTATTATGAACTGTTAAAACCGACTGAAACAATCACAGGCGATCGGTATCGAACGCAATTGATGCGTTTGAGCTGAGCATTGAAAGACAAACGGCCGCAATACAACGAGAGACACGATAAAGTGATTTTGCAGCATGACAATGCTCGACCCCATGTTGCGAAAGTAGTCAAGACATACTTGGAAACGTTGAAATGGGAAGTCCTACCCCACCCGCCGTATTCTCCAGACGTTGCTCCCTCTGACTATCACTTGTTTCGATCAATGGCACACGGCCTGGCTGACAAGCACTTCCGGTCTTATGAAGAAGTAAAAAATTGGATCGATTCGTGGATAACCTCAAAAGATGACCAGTTTTTTCGACGCGGGATTCGTACGCTCCCCGAAAGGTGGGAGAAAGTAGTGGCCAGCGATGGACAATACTTTGAATCATAAATGTATAACCAGTTTTTTACAATAAAGCCTCAAATTTCGGAAAAAAACGGCGGAAGCAAAGTTGTACACCTAATATTAATACTTATTTTAAGAATTTATTCGACTAGTCCAGCCAGTACAGAGTATTTATAAAATATTTTATAAATATTCTGTGCTGTCTGGAGTAAAGTTAATTAATTTTTACATTTTCAATTCGTTATTTGTTATAAAATTAGTCATTGAAGAAAATACTTTTTATATTGCGCTTTCATTTATAAATTTTTAAAAATGTGCTGGCGTATAATGGTCTCTCTTTAATTTTACTAATATAATTGTGTAAAATACAACAAATAATAATTACAAATACTGATTATATAAATATGTAGATTTGTAATCTGTTAAACTAAGACTAATAACAATTGATGTTTAATCTGTCTAATCTGTAGAATTCTTTGATTCGACTAAAAAATTAATAATTCAATAGTCATTAATTATAAAAATTTTTTTACGATGTTTTATTAATTTGTATACAAAATCATTTTTTAAATCAAGTTTTTTGTAAAGCAAATAAAGAATATTTAAAATATCAATATTTTAATATATTAATTATATTTTAATATATTAATATTTTAATATATGAGAACATCATATGAAAAAGTAATTTATTTGCTGTAGAAGGATGAAACATCCATTTATTCTTTTAAAATGAACATTTAATACTCTATAATTATAATTTCCTTTCTAAAGCTCGATTATACGCTATCATATTTAATTGCTCGAAAATAAATTAATATTAAATCATATTGCTACTATTAATTTATTACAAGAAACATTAATTTGTTCATAGAATTTTTTTTTGTAAGCGTAGTTATAAAATAACATTTAAATATACGCAAATAGGTATGTGCATATACAAAAATTCACAATTCGCAATGGAACCTATTAGCCTTGTTGTTATTGTTTTCTGTTACTTAAGGCTAGAAAGGATTTTTATATCAAATCTTGAGTAGATACACGGTGTGATACAATGTATCATTACATCATTGTTATTCGACAAGAATGTCACTGTCTTGTATTACTTGTAGGAAGACGCTTTATTGCAATACAAAGTATAAAAAAGTATAAAAAGTATAAAAAGAGTTCGAATTATTACATTGAAAAGAAAATGAGCATTCTGATGAATTTATTAGGTGTACAACTTTGCTTCCGCCGTTTTTTTCCGAAATTCGAGGCTTTATTGTAAAAAACTGGTTATACATTTATGATTCAAAGTATTGTCCATCGCTGGCCACTACTTTCTCCCATCTTTCGAGTAGCGTATGAATCCCGCATCGAAAAAACTGGTCATCTTTTGAGGCTATCCAGGAATCGATCCAATTTTTTACTTCTTCATAAGACTGGAAGTGCTGGTCAGCCAGGCCGTGTGCATTGATCGAAACAAGTGATAATCAGAGGGAGCAACGTCTGGAGAATACGGCGGGTGGGGTAGGACTTCCCATTTCAACGTTTCCAAGTATGTCTTGACCTTTCGCAACATGGGGTCGAGCATTGTCAAGCTGCAAAATCACTTTATCGTGTCTCTCGTTGTATTGCGGCCGTTTGTCTTTCAATGCTCAGCTCAAACGCATCAATTGCGTTCGATACCAATCGCCTGTGATTGTTTCAGTCGGTTTTAACAGTTCATAATACACTACGCCGAGCTGGTCCCATCAAATACAGAGCATGACCTTGGACGTCAAAATCACCGTTCTTGAAGCGTTGAAACTACTCACGACACGTTCTTTCACTAATAGCGGCCTCACCATAAGTATTTGAGAACATTCGATGAGCTTCAGCCGCAGATTTCTTCATATTGAAGCAAAAAATTAAAACTTCCCGCAAATGACGAGAATTTGGCTCATAAACTGACATTTTCAATCGAGAATAACTTTATGATGCAGACACAAATCGACTAATGTTTCTATGGGGTTATGTTGATAGATGCCCAAATTTATTGTATGACGTCTATTTATTTCGACCACTACTTACCGCTAAAGCCATCTATAGGAAAACGGCGGAAGCAAAGTTGTACATCTAATATTAAAATAATAATAGAATTGTTCTCTCTTTCTCCTGTGATTTTCTTTTTAATTTTGATATAAAAATATAAATAAATATATTATATAAAATAATAAAATTTTAAAATTAAATAAATTCTTTATCTCCAGTTGCAACATTAGTTAATTTTAAGCGAGACTTAAAACTCTCTTTATTCCTGTCTTTTTTTCGGTTTTAAAACGAGATAAAAAGAGTTTTAAGTTTCGCTTAAAATCAAAGTAACGGTGCAATCGAACCTTAGTGCATTAATGCAAAAAATATTTTTAATTAAAACCTGTTTTAATAATTTACTAATTTAACAATAACTTCTCTTCATACATTACATATTCAAATGTTAATTAATTAATTCAATGTTTAATTTAATTTATACTGTGCTTTCATTGTAAAAGCTTTTTATCTTGCTACACGTTCTTTTATTTATGTGTGAAATAAAAAGCTTCTCTCCTGATACTGAAATATTTTCACAAAACAACTTTTAAATAGAAATTGAAATTGACGAATGTGTTCGGGAAAACATTATCGCTATTTATTCCATCTTGTGTTTATTAGATGTAAAACAAGAAGCATGCCGGGAAAGAGATAAAATAAAATAGTTGATTTCATCATCTAACGTAATTATAAATACTTTAACTCATGATTCCAATTTTTCTCGCTTTTCAACAAAGTGTAGGTTCGATTTGAACTTTTTACTACTCACTGACGCATAATAAAGATTTAATAATAAATTAATTTATTTATATTGTGTCCAATCTCTGATATGGTTTTAATAATTTTATCTATATTCTTTCTAATGTTTGACTATGTTTTGTTGGTTTAAAACTTTTAAAAGTACACGAATAAATTCAATAATTATATAAAAATATGCTCGCCCTAATATATTTATTAATTACTTTATTTCAGAAAAAATATGAAAAAAGGAAAAAAATGTAGAATAGTACGTGAGATCTCCAGCATACTGATCTCGCATCTTACGCAAGCGATAAACCACATAAAATTCTTACAGATTGTGTTTATAAACGCAGTATTATAATTCCCATAAAAAATCGTAAATAATTAATATCTCAAACTATTACGTTTTGAAATCATTTTTGCTATTATATATTAATGAGAAAGGTATATAATTACTAAAATTTATTAAAACTTATATGTTATCTCGAATGCCCTTATACTGATATACACTGAGCGACCGAGATCGCTGAGAAAGCATTTTCGATCTTCGGTCGTTTCTATTAAGCGCGACAGACTGAAAGATTTTTTTTCAAACAGGTCTCATGCTGTCTAGTTCGTTATACGTCAGTTCGTTCTCGGTTATTCTCAGCACGCCGAAGGCGAGAATCATCAATGCCATCAAGAAAGACAAGGAAACCTATTATCTTTATATACTATATCTTTCTTTGTTTAACTCAATGTGAAGAATTTCCCTGATTTCCTGATTAGCAATCAGCTGTAGCAGAATGTGCATGCAGTTCTGGTAATCTAGGTTATACTCATTTTTCTTCTCGAAGAAATATTATTTCTTCACTATTATAGTGCAGTTGAGGTGTATACGATCTTATTAATAAAAATTTTCAAGAATCAATTTG
>NW_012130128.1:736021-738332 GCF_000143395.1 Atta cephalotes | reverse complement strand
CTATGAGTATAAGATTGTAGTGTATTATAGTTGGACAATAATAATAGATGTGATAGATTGTGATAGGGTTATGATAGAGATTATGTATAGGTAAAAGAGAATGTATAATAATAGTTTAGGTTTATAGTTGTAAGATAAATGTGAGAGAGGAATGTAAGTGTGAATGAATTATAAGTATTTCTGTAAACCAAGTCTCCTTTTTGTATATGCTGAATATGCTGAAGTGTAAATAAATTCTATTACTCAAGCTTGTTAGCAAGTTTGTTCAAAAATAATTATTAGACAAGAAAAATGAAGTTGTTGCGGACGTGACATTACGTACTCGACAATTGTGTCCTTAATATTGTTACGCACGAACCATGGAACATTAAGACACAATTGTCGCGTAAACGGCGGATTGTCAGTGATTGGTTGGATTCTTCAATATGCGAATATGCGCTTACAGTGACACGCGTCATGGGATGACACTCTAATAGAAGAGAAAAGAAGCAAGCGGCACGGTTTACGCAATTTCTGTAGTTACCTAGTTAGTTTCTGTACCGCATACCGCGTACCGCGCTACATGTAATCGTAAAAATTTCTCCATTAATGATAAAAATTTTCACTTTTCACTTTCCATCCTAGGGATAAAGTTTCATTAATACCCAGTATTGATTGATATTAACGCAATACAATAATTCTAAACTTACATTATTAATTATTAGACGCAAAATAAAACTTGAAATATTGTTTCTACATGTATGTTGTGCAAAATTAACACTCTAAGCACAGATGTATCAACTTAATGCCTCAGGGCTTTTGATTACATAATTCATTACTATCCTCGTAATCGCTAATCTTTAAACATTTAAACCAGCTTCAAGCTTCAGGATCGAGATCAGTTTTTATCTACATATACTTATAAAAACTAACCTCGATTAACTGGTTTAAACGTTTAAATGGAGACTGTTTTCTTCAGGCGCATAGTTCTCAGCAAACGAAAATGAATTAAAATGGATTAAAATTTTTTTAATGTGTCCTTTAAATCCATGAAAATAGGTTGAATGAGTTGAAATGGATTGGATCCAAGCTGACACTAGTTTAATATTCGAAAAAAAAAAAAACGTTCATTTTTAAGGGTTACAAATTTTATTCCTAAGACATTTATAATAATTATACCTGAAATTAACTACTTCAAATTGATATTAAAAAACGCATCTTATTAGGATTCAAATCTTGAAACCTCTGGATTATGAATCTTCTATGTTAGCCGCTACACCGCTTCTTCAATTGGAAAGTGTGTTATTCATTCTCTACTTCAATTACAACCAACTAAATTAATAACGAAATTATATAGATATAATAAAAATATCATCATTTAACGGATATAAACAATTTATATTATTATGAGACAACATTGAGTAAATAATCTAATCTCGCTGATGTCGCGCGCAGTGATTAGTCTAATATTCGGGCTTGTTCGACTTGCTGTGTTCACATCGATCATTCATTTTAATCAAAAATAAACAAATGAACGTAGCTCAATTATTTTTACACTACAATTTTTTTGAATTTAGTTGGATTAAAACAAAAAATTTCCTTTTTAATTTATAATTTTAAATAATTTAAATAGCATTTATGGTCCATTTTTAAATAAAAACTGTTTTTATTCAATTAGATTGAAAAACTGCATTTCATATTCAGAATATTGAATTGAATAGTATTCATGTTGCACAGAAATTGTTGATATTATTTTTTAATTTAACTGAATTAAAAAAATCGTACTTTCTATTCACAATTCTGAAACGAGTAGTATTCACGATGCACAGAAAATGCTAATATTACTTTTAGATTAAAAAGCATAGAGATATGCTCTATACAATTCGTATAAATGAA
The DNA here is from genome assembly GCF_000143395.1 of Atta cephalotes. Taxonomy (NCBI): domain Eukaryota; kingdom Metazoa; phylum Arthropoda; class Insecta; order Hymenoptera; family Formicidae; genus Atta; species Atta cephalotes. Next base: position 736,457 of record NW_012130128.1, on the reverse strand, counting down.
TAAAAATGTATTCAGGATTGAAAAGCATAGAGATATGCTCTACACAATTCGTATAAATGAATAAAAATGTATTCAGGATTGAAAAGACATTTGCTTTATGCAATTCCTATAAATGAATAAAAATGCATTCAGGATTGAAAAGGATTTAACATTCATGAATCCGTATTTCTGAAAATCTAAATCCATTTTAATCCATTTCAATCCGTTCTCATTTGTTGGGTTAATTAATATGTTGAGACCTATTCGGATTACCTGGGTGTTCTCCGGGTGTTATATCACCCTTGTTTAACATTCGCTAAATAACAAGAATGGAGTAATACCATAGGAATTTGAACATAACTCTGAAAATAATTAATTAAGTCTCTAGAAATACGGAAGTCAATATGCTCAAAACACGAATGTTGTATATATATATATATATATATATATATATATA
>NW_012130128.1:733941-735681 GCF_000143395.1 Atta cephalotes | reverse complement strand
GCAATTGATACATTAATTAGTGGGCTGATAATTAATTCTGTACGAAAACAGATTTATTTCTAAATTAATTAAAAAAGTACAAACTTACAATTAATTCTAAATTTACAAATTGAATCGGTACTTCTAGATTAGAACTTAGAATAATGTTTCTAGATTTAAGGATTGAAATAAAGAAAATAATACTCAGACTTAAGATTGTTTCACATATGGTGCTTAAAAGCTAGAGCAGCGATTGGTCAGACAATGGAAGAAGTCGATATTTCGAACGTGGCCGCTCTAGACGATGTGGACTATTAAGGGCTCCGCACAATAAAAGGAACAGAAAACAGAGAATAAGAATTCCAATCTATTAGAAATCATGTATTGTGAAGTATACAGTTTCTGATAGATTGAAATTTTTATTCTCTGTTTCCTATTCTTTTTATTATGCGGAGCTCCTAATTCTGACTCTTCTCTACATTTGCCCGTGGTCATTTCTAAAACCCTCTTCCGTTGACTGTCTCGTCAGCGATGGATTAGCGGGGAAAAGCGTTAGGTGCGTCTTTAGGGACTGGTGCATGTACTACTCAGGTCTATGGACTTAGAGGGCATGTGAATGAGTTCATGTATGCGAGTGCATCTTAGCATCTTCTATCAGCGAATTTGACGATAAATAGTATCAGCGAGAGGCTCAATTGTGACCTAATTAGCTTGTCAGAAGCGGGATATAAACGAGCAATTGGAGGAGAGATTTTTGTTGTGTGCGTTAGAAAGTATCGAGCGTGATACATCGAGGTGAGGCAGGTTAGGGCGCGCAATAACAGCGCATAAAAACGACGGGAAGAAAGAGAGATGGCAGGTGTAGGTAAAGTAGGAAAGAGCAAAGTAGATAATAAACAACATTTATTGACAGAGAATAAATCACAGGTAGGTTCGAAAAAAGTGACATTTGACATGCCAGAAGAGAACAGTATAATGGAAAGAGTAAAGGTAGAAGTAAATGAAGAGATTAGAAAGAATTATACGGAGGAGAGAAAAGAAATGAGAGACTTAGTGGAAAAAGAAGTAGCTAGAATAAGAAGGGACATAGATGTAAATAGAGAAATTAGAAAATTTGAGGAGAAATTAGAGGAGGTTATGAAAGAATTGGAAACAGTGATTGGAGAGAAAGATTTGTCAGAAAATAATAGGAAAATGATAGAGAGTTTGAAGGACAATAAGAAGCTTAGGCAACGTAGTAGAGAGGGAAATGATTATGATAGCGAGGGAAAGAGTGTAAGTAGTTTTGGAAGGAAAAGAGATAGCTCAAGAGTAGGATTTAGGTAAGAGGGGGAGAGGTTTAAGCTGTAGGGAGGTAAAGGTAAAAAAATGGGTTTAGATAATGAAAAAGAGGAGAGAAAAAAAATATAATTGTAAAAGAACAGATACATCAAAAAGGATAGAAATACATGGGAAAGAAAGAGGAAAATGAATCAAATGGTTTATAAAAGAAAGATTGAGGGATAGAATGTAACATAGTCTTCTCGAGGATAAATGGACCAGTAATAGTGATTAGAGTAAGAAATGAGGAGGAAAAGAATGAAAAAATGAGGAATAAACATAAGTTAAAAGAAGATAAGATTTTTATTAAAAATGATTTGAAATAAGAATAGATGGAATATGGAAGGCATGGAATTGAGAGGAGGATGAAGAAAAGAGGAAGAATAAGATAAGTAAAGAAGGTGAGGAAACAGTGGCAGGTGAAGATAAGAGGAGAGAAGG
>NW_012130128.1:726648-731301 GCF_000143395.1 Atta cephalotes | reverse complement strand
TATATATATATATATATATATATATATATATAGTATACAAAAAGGCGAAAATGTAAATCAAAATTAAAATGGATACACAAAACGAAGTCGGGGCAATGCTCCTGTATGTATGTGTTTCCGATCCGCAGAAATTCATTTTCCTATTGAAATGTGTCTTCCTATGTTCCATTGGAATCAATGCATTGCGCAATCAATGCAAGCTAATGACAAACGTTATTCTAATAGATCTAATAAAAATGATCTACGGGAAGAATTTGCGAATTGGTCAGAGCTATTTGCGCATTCCACAAATTCCGCTCAATCGGAAGACATAGGAAGACACATTTCAACGGAATGGAATCAACGAAATAAAACCACGACCAATCACGAACGTTCCGCCGAAAAACAGCACGAAATCTGATTAGAAAATATATTTCATTAATTACAATTTAATATTTTAGAGAACTCATAACAAAGTTATCAGCAAGTTAATTGCACAAACTATATATATATATATATTATTGCTTCAACTATTCAAAATAACGAAATATCGATAAATCAAGCACATTTATTTACGATCAACGAGATAATCCGTTTCGTTTTTATTGAATGGGACGGGTAAAGAAAATTGTTACGGAATGGAACTGGAACGGAAAGTTAATTCTACTTAGAAATCTGATTTGTCATTCAGATCCATGCTTAATGAAACGGCACTCTAACGCGGAACGAGAGCGGAATCAATCACCAATTGCAGTTGGTGAGGCACGCTTATATTTAGTTTCGTTCCACGTTACGTTATTCCGCTGCATAGTAGTCACTCTAAGAATTGACTGATCACAGTCGAGTATTTTTCTCTAATTCGATTATAAGAAACGAATACTCGAAGGTGATTGGTCAATTTTTACAGATTACGACATATGCCATACGATTATGGTCAATATAAACGTTCCCTAAAGCGGGAAGTACAGCATAACGTATGTTGTGTTATTATTTTTTATGCCTCATGTGTTATTATTTTATAATGTGAGGCATAAGAAATTGAACCAATCAAAGTTCTTTATTTCATGAAAAGGAAGGAAACAAAGGCCTTCTATTAATACATTTTCTTAAGTCGGTTCTACATTAGTTGCAAGCTGATCGCAAGTTTATTGTGACAGCCAATCTGAAGTTTTTGAAATCAACGCTTTATATTGGCTGTCACAACAAACTTGCGATCAGCTTGCAACTAATGTAAAACAGGATTGCTAAGTCTCGGGAAATTTCCTGAGATTCAATGAAATTTAATGAATTGATAAGAAAACAAAATTTTAAAGAAAACGAAATCTATTGAAATTTTTAAACTTTTCCAATATTTAAGGAAAAATATCAAGAAATTTTATAATTTTTTTAAATACGAAAAAAAGTTACAACACAATTGTTATGAAATGTATAAAACTACATATTTTGCAACTACATGTGCGTAAAGATTCTCTAACGAATTTTAATAGATACTTATAGATGTCGCAGTCGCCACCCAGCGTATACAGAGGCCCTATTTTTGAACAAATATCGCATACAAAAATAATAATTGTATATACAATCATCAATCACAATCGAGAAACTGTCATTTTCATATGCAAAAATTACTCACATGTACTCAAGAATAACGATCTTGATTTACTTTTTATGATTGAATTAGTGTATGTACACATAATAAATTAACATATAATATAAAGTTCCTATTTCTATTAAGTAAATGTGATTTCAAATTTGATATTATTTTGTTAAGTTTGCTAAAAGTATATTTCTTTCTAAAAACGTCTAAAAATATTTTAATATATTTTAATTTGTTTTTAGTTATACAATTCGCAACATTATATAAATAATACTATATTTGTGTATTTGTGAAGTACTTTTATTATTAAAATAAAATAATTTGTTTACATTCCAGTTTGTGCCATTATTTACTAAACATATTGTAAAATAAAAAATAATTTTTGGAAATTTTTTCTCAGGAATTTTGTGATTTTTCCCTAAATTTTTATAAAATTTTCTACTTTTTCAGAAATTTCTCGGGAATTTCTTACATTTTATTTTCAAGAATTTCTCGGGAAATTTTATTATAAATTTTAAGGAAATTATTTTTTTAGACTTGGCAATTTTGATCACGTGATTTCATATGCTATTCACTCATATAAATGGGTTAGCAGCGATAAATTTTAAAAAATTTTAGTTAAATTAATTGTGTTGTGTAAAGTTTAAAATGTCATATCAAAAACACTATTATGATTGTACTGTCAAGTTGATGCGATTGTGCACAACAAAAATAAAACGGAACTATGACAAAATAGACTAATAGCATCTGTATGCATTAATAATTGTACAAATTTAAAAAGAAAATATAAAAAAAGAGATTTTGGATTGATCCTTTATTTGAAAGATGACGTGGATTAAACATGGAAAAAAAAATTATTATTAAAGAATTATCAATGAATAACCGGTTATATTATATACTTCCATAAATCAATGAATCGAAATGCTCTTTTCGTCTATGATCATTTCACGTATGCCACAATATATACAACAGCTATCTGAAAAATTCATGAAATTATCGCAAATAATAACGTAATAATTAAATAATATAATAATTAAATAATAATAAATAATAATAATATAATAATTAAATTGATATATTATAATGTATTGAGTAATCATAAAGAAAAGTCGGTATAAATAAAATTGGAAATAAAAATAAAAAATAATCAGAGTTAAATGAGATAAAATCGCAACAAATATTTATTGATAAGAAATTTGTGTTTATTTATTTATTGATTATGAATATTTAGACTACAGACATCACTACGAAACCTGATAAAAGTATATTTATTTGACAAGTTTTTACTCAAAATGAAAGAATCTGGCAGAAAATGTGGTATGCTTCACGAAGCGAATTATTAAATGTTAGTTGGGCTACGTTCGGAAATATTACCCGAATGCTCTCACGTATCATTTTATCTTTGTCTTTAACATTGGATAATACACTCTGACGTTTTCATTACACAGTTCTAGTAACTATTCAGATAAGGAAAACTCGTTTTCCTAATCTGAATAATCGCTTCGTAAAACAGACTGTCGCATTTTTCTACTTAATTCTATTACATTTTCTCATTTCGAATGGAAATGTAGTTTCTTGAATGTATATTTTTATCAAGTTTTGCAATGATATCCATATTCTAAGGCTACATTTCAAAACGTCCTCTCCAAAGAAAATTTTACTCGAAATACTATAGTATATAATACGTTACATGTCTTATATATATTTCGAGTAAAATTTTTCTCAGAAAGGAATTTTGGAATATAACTTAAATAAATACCCTTATTATGTTTACATTCTGCTGTTCCACGTTTAAATCTTTGCATAGCAAAGCGATATCGCTAAAAGTTGGATAAATCCAAGTTTTGAACAGTTTGCTGCCGACAAGAAAGTGGATAAATTGAAGGAGAATTCAGTCACGTGATCATTTATCACTGCAACATCAAGAAATTGTACCTTAAAGATATAATTATGCTATCATATGGTAGCCAGTTTTTATTGTCTCATTAGATTTTGTTAATTTTCGCTTATATTTGAATCACACTAATTTATCACACTATTTTAAGTGTAGAAACGTATGTTATATTTCAGCATAATATATTTCAATATAAATATGAAATGAGCCTTAGATGAAGAATTGTTATAAAACAGTGATGCACATCTATTTTTTAAATCTATTTTTACGTAGATTTATTACGTATATTTTTTGTAACAAATATCTAGTCGTAAACAATCGTTTCAGAAGTTAAAGAAAGTTAGATAAAAGTTAAAGAAAGAGAAATAATGCAAATATATATCCTTCTCGCTCGCAAGATTTTGACAAAAATACCTTATAGTATGACTCTTATTATATAAGTAACTTACATATGAATAAAAAATTAAATTTATTAGGTGTACAATTTTGCTTCCGCCGTTTTTTTTCCGAAATTCGAGGCTTTATTGTAAAAAACTGGTTATACATTTAAATTCAAAGTATTGTCCATCGCTGGCCACTACTTTCTCCCATCTTTCGGGTAGCATACGAATCCCACGTCGAAAAAACTGATCATCTTTTGAGGCTATCCACGAATCGATCCAATTTTTTACTTCTTCATAAGACCGGAAGTGCTGGTCAGCCAGGCCGTGTGCCATTGATCGAAACAAGTGATAGTCAGAGGGAACAACTGGAGAATACGGCGGGTGGGGTAGGACTTACCATTTCAACGTTTCCAATGTCTTGACCACTTTCGCAACATGGGGTCGAGCATTGTCATGCTGCAAAATCATTTTATCGTGTCTCTCGTTGTATTGCGGCCGTTTGTCTTTCAATGCTCGGCTTAAACGCATCAATTGCGTTCGATACCGATCGCCTGTGATTGTTCAGTCGGTTTTAACAGTTCATAATACACTACGCCGAGCTGGTCCCATCAAATACAGAGACCTTGGACGTCAAAATCACCGTTCTTGAAGCGTTGAAACCACTCACGACACGTTCTTTCACTAATAGCGGCCTCACCATAAGTATTTGAGAACATTCGATGAGCCTCAGCCGCAGATTTCTTCATATTGAAGCAAAAAATTAAAACTTCCCGCAAATGACGAGAATTCGGCTCATAAACTGA
>NW_012130128.1:722446-726628 GCF_000143395.1 Atta cephalotes | reverse complement strand
TGCCCAAGTTTATTTATTGTATGACGTCTATGATCTATTTATTTCGACCACCACTTACCGCTAAAGCCATCTATAGGAAAACGGCGGAAGCAAAGTTGTACACCTAATACCTAATAATCTATATTTTAATTGTTAAAAGTAAATTGTTTAAAGTGAAATAATTTTTTTCAAAATTAATTTTTTTTAAATTTAAGTTAATTCAATCTTAATTTAACTTTCATTGAGTTAATTTTTTATTCTTTCAACTTATAATTTAATTTTATTAATTTTATAAGTTATTAACTTTAATTTAATTTAGTTAAAGAAAACATAAACTTACTCAACTCTAATTGTATCCAAACTCGATATTATCTTTTGATTTCATATTTAAAATAAATATAAAATTTAGCTAATGAGGCCATCAAATAATAGATTAATAAATTTTTTATTTGAAATATAAAAATGGATTAATTATTATATCATAAAAACGACTGTTAAACTGTACTACATAAATGTTACAAAAACTTATATTTTATATTATTATTATTATATTAACAATTAACAAAAAAAGAAAATTACAGTTTTGTAATGTTTCTGGAATATTACTGACATCTTGCAAGCATATTGTTAATTTACATTTCTGTAATATCTCTACAATATTACATTGCATTCAATCTGCTGTATGGGTAGTAAGATTCTAGTCTAGCTAGCAAAACAAGTATCGTATGCAGCAACTTTTAAAATGCATTTTGCTGATCTCGATGCTCATTTTCGACGTCAATGAGCGTCGAGCATCAACATGAAAATGATGACATAAAAAGGCACCTTTAGTTACGAATATATCATATCTAATTGTATGGATTACATCATAATCTATGATCTGTATGCCGGTTCATTGCAGGACAACGCTTTTTTATTGTCAAAACTTAATTTTTACGCGAAAACGCATCAATTAAGTGTATTTTTATCAAAATTTGAGATGATCAAGATATTCCTCACACTTTCCCTTCTTCTGAAGTTATCGAGTTAGAATATGTATAACAATATTATAGAGAAGAATAACATAACCTATACTTGAACAAAAGAGGCACAATATCCGAAATTTAAACGTTAATAATGCCGGTCAGTTATGTGATCGCGTTTAAAGTATTCCCATAAAATGTCAGAAAAATTTAATTTTAAATTCTTGCATTTTTTTTTAAGAAGAGTGCTAGAAAAACAAGGCGTCAGTTTTTGACAGAAAAGGCAATGACGCAGCGACTATTGATAAATAAAGCAAATGCTTTAACAAACCCTTTGGAGACTTTGCATAAGTTCCATGAATATATCACGAAGGATAATAAAATGATCAAGCTTGTTTGCGTTAAGGCAAAGGATGCAACATCAGATTGTTTATCGTGGATCTTAGATATTATGGAGAGGAACATGAAGAAAATGTATGAACAATCTAGTTGGGGCTGGAACGCAACTGAGAAACAGACGGAACTAACAGAAGAAATGGCGTGGTACTTGGTAGCATCGTGTGATGACAAATTTCTTGGCTTCTCACACTTTCGATTTGACATTGACAATGGCGACGTGGTATTATATTGGTGTGTATATTTCCATTGCCTATACTCTTCTTACATACGTGAGTACTTAATAAAAAAAATTAAATTCTGAGATATTATTTCCTCTATTACGAATAACGTCTGTGAAATGTTTATCACTGGATTGCTGTCTGTGGAATTTAATGCTAAATTCCACAGACAGTAATCTAATGAAGCATAAATATACATCAACATAAAAGTATATTATTTATTTAATAGAGGCAACATTATTTTATACTAAAAGTTTATTTTTTTATTATGTATTTACATGGGCATTCACACACATGCATATATATAAGTAAATCCGACTGCAAAATTTCTACATGATGTTTTAGATAATGCTAATGTCATTAATGATCGTCTGCTACAATACAAAAATAGAATCAATAGAGCGATTGCCAAAGTCGTAACTTAGAACAATATGAAAGACATTAAGTAAAACATGTCACAATCACTTTGTTTTGGTCTTACTAAAATTAGTAGATTCTAAAGTTGAAACCTATGTTAATATAGGATTCCTTTCCCTTTATGCATAGATTTAAATTAAATATTAAAACATAATTATTTTGATTTTCAACTTTACTTAAATTTTTGTATAAAAAGCTTATTAGTATCTAAAAAATCAATAAGAGCATTTTGAAACCTGTAAAAAGTTAACTTCTCCCCTCCCTCCCCCACTTTTGGAATTAATTAACTTATTTCGAGAATTGTGCTGAATTGTGTTAGGTTTGTGCTACATTATGCCTGAATATTAAAGTCAAAATATGAAAAATACGTTAGAAAATAAAAAAAAAGATTTTTTAGGCCAACCTCCTTTGTGGTTTTTTCAATTTTTATGATTGTGCTAAATTGTGCTAATATTGTGCCAAAGTGATACCTTTAAATAATGACAACAATAGAAATTATAATAAAATTTTTGACAACTTGGAAGAAAAATAACACTTACATAGTAATCAGTCATTCAAATACCATAAAGTTGCATATCTAAGTTGTGCTAGCCCTTTTTTTTTAAGGTGAGAAAAATCTTCTGACCTCCTTCAAAGAGGATGGAGATCCCTGAAGGAGACCATCCCACTATGAAGATGAAGACACCTCCAAGATTGGCCTAATCCCACTAGTGTAAGATTCGATGCTCTTGTCCTTTGAAGAGGAGATCCAAGGACATTGGATCTCATATACTCACTAAAAACCTCATCACTGTCGTCTGGCAGACTAAATGGGGAAGGGCCTGAAATCATCGGCATTCTTCCAGTTTGCCTTCAATCTGTGGCGCCCGTCACCGCTTTTGCCAATTTAGCTATCTTGTCGCGGAGGATCGATGGTTGCCCCGCGCTCTTGAATCATCAGCAGAAACTTAGTGTTGTTGCCGTCGCCTCCCCCCCTCCCACTCCTTATGGGGGGACGATGGCCGTTGCATCGAGCTCCCTGCGAGATTGGGAAAAGCCCTCCTCTCATCTTTCTCTTTCGACCTCCTATCACATCATAATATTATCGCAAAAGGAGAAGATCACCTTCCAATTCCCGTCCCTCCTTAACATCTTTTGGATGAAAGGGACAGGTCATCGCTTATCTTCTCAGTAAGGGTACAGCGCTCCACGAACTATGCTGGACATTATGCCAGCGTGTGGAGCGTCGTATCCATCTCGGTGTCACAATGATGATACCGGGGTGTCTCTGCCTATACGGTGCAGAAATTCCCCGAAGTATCCATAACTGGAGAGTATCTGTACTATGTGGAAGAACTGACCGCCCCAGGCTCGGTCCGCTCATTGTTTGAGACATGGCTGGATTACCTCGAAGGTCCGGCGGCCCGGGGGAGACAGGATTTAGGAGTAACTTCTCCCACTCCTTGATAGTCCTCTCCCTTTCGCGAGTTGTGCTAGCCTAGCACAAGTTAGCACAACCTTAAAAATTCTTGACACAACGATATTAAGGGCCCTTTATTCTTACGTGCGGACTTTGGCGCTCGGCTTTTTTATTCATAATAGTTTTGTAATTTTTCGACGTCGACAATACTGTATACAAGGAAACATGAAGACAAGGAAACCGTCGAAGTTGTCCCTCGCCGATTTTGATATGAGCTTTGGATATGTTGTAGAATATAAAAAATATTAAACCCATATTTTTTTATCATAGCATATCTCAAGGTTAGGGGATGAAACCCTACCTCGAAAAAATGGATTTTATTGTTTTTAGCAAATATCTTAGAAAAAAATTTGATATTAAAAAAAAGTGAATACATCATTACTATATAGAACAAAGCTGGGATTTAGTTGCACATTTCGACTCGATTTCATTGGCGACACCCATTCCCACTATTCCCCTCTTGCCGCACATTGCCTAGCAATGAATCATCGGATGCTTATAATCAATGCGCGTATTGCTTCATCTCAGAAACATTCCTACTATTAATTACTATACGAATGGAACTGATGAATCTCCTTCAACTTAAATAATGAATAAAAACTTTTTAGAATAATTTTAATAATTGAAAATATTTTTATTATTAATATTAATAATATTAATAATATTAATATTAATAATAATAATAATAATATATATATGTGTACATTTCTTATATTGCCGATTCTCTTTCTATATATATACACACATA
>NW_012130128.1:702328-720310 GCF_000143395.1 Atta cephalotes | reverse complement strand
CTTCTCATAAAGTGATGAGAATTTTTTCTAGAATTTTTTAATATCGTATTTTCTTATGTTGATAAAAATAAGAAAATACAGTATTAAAAAATTGATAAAAAATTATGAAAAAATTCATAAAGTTCTATGAGAAGAAAATAAATAATTTTCGTCTCTTGCAAGTTTTCTATAAAGTTGATAGTATTTGAGTAAAAAATTATTGAAGACCAATATTCGGAAATTTTTAGTAATTAATATCTTGTTAACTATTGCGAAAATTGTAAAATGGTAAAGGACTTTTCGACACAATTTAGTGTGCTCTATTTATACAAAAGCGGTTGGCAAAAACTTACGGAACATTCTGTATATATAAAAGTATGCTTTATGTAGTTTTATTATATATATAGTGTCAAAATTTGGAGTTTTGTGCTCCTACGCAATGTATCAGAATATTTGATATCATTAAATGTTTTCTAGCTACTCGAATAATCATAATTGCAGAATTGATTTGAGAGAATAATTTTAATATCAGTGAAACAAATACCAACAGCTACGTATACAATCTAGATGTAATCAATTAGCGATTGATCGACAATTATATGTTTCTGAGAATAAAATATTGAATCTAGTAATGTGCATATTGTAATGAATCTAGTAATGTGCATTTGATGTACAATATTAACAGTTTTTTATCAATCTTAGACGCAAGATTGCAAACTTATCTGAATAATATTAAATGCTAGTCTGTCTTCGCTTGTGAGCTCATTGGAGGCCGCCGAAAAAAGGCAAGATCGGAACAAATTCCGCTAGTATCGCAAATATGATGTTCGCGCATCTGTTGAGCTATTCTACATACTACAGGAATCAAATAAAAAAATCAAACTTGAAATGTAATTATTTCTAACATATAGTATATTATAAAGAAAACACGAATTGCGTTAAGCGAATCAATCTTGGGCTTTTACGAAAAAGCGACAATTTGATTGGCTACAATCGGCTACACGATCAATAAATCGATTCTCAGCAAATGAGAATGGATTGAAATGAATTGAAATGGATTCAGATTTTCAGAAATATTGATTCACAAATGTTAAAATGAATGCTTTTCAATCCTAAATGTACTTTTATTCATTTATGGGAATTGCATGGAGCATATCTCTATGCCTTTAAATCTAAAAATAATATTAGCTTTTTCTATGCATACACAACACATTGTAAATACTGTTCAATTCAAAATTTTGAATAAGAAATACAGTTTTTCAATCCAATTGCATTCAATTGAATCTAATTGAATCCAATTAAATAAAAAAAAATATTCTATTCACTATTTAAAATACGCATTCGAATAGAAATTTCAATCCATTTTAATCCATTCTCGTTTGCTGGGTTTCTGACATTCTAGTATTGCCCATAAGATTAGAAAAAAAAATTCTAATTCTTTACTATTACTATTCTTTACTATTCTTAGAGTGCTGTTCCATAATAATCAGCATTTTGGAAAACAGAATTTTGGAAAAATAATAAAGTGGGGATCATCTGAATTATTTATGCATTACTGTTTATCTGTAAATATACGTTAAATACAAGATTATCGAAATTGAATTTTTATACGTATAAAAGAAATTCATTATTAATAAATAATTGTTCGATAAGTATGCATTAATATATAAGTATTCATTTTTCCAGTATATAAATATTGAGGAATGTATAAAGGAATATATAAAATTGTGTGCTTTTGTCGGTCCGAAATTTTCATTGGGTTGCCCATGGATCAATATTTCCGAAATTGTGAAAAATTAAAAAATTTATTTTAAATATTTTATGAAAAAAGATAATTATTATATAGTAGAAGAATCCGTAAGAAAATTTCGATATTTTTTTTTATTATAACAGAAGATAATGAAAGAAGAGGTTTGAGGTTTGAATAACAGTCCGTTTTCCGAAAAAAATCTCTTCCAGTCATGAAAATTTTGGGCGACAAGCACGAAATTTTATTTGCAATAAATGATTATATTTGCAATAAATGATATAAAAGATTATATTTATATACTGGAAAAATGAGTACTTATCGAACAATTTATAATGAATTTCTTTTTACATGTATAGCAATTCAATTTCGATAATCTTGTATTTAACGTATATGTGCAGATGAACAATAATCCCAATAATTCTGATTGGCTGAATCTTCATTGTATTTTTAGAGATTCCGTTTTCCGAAATCCGACTGTCATGGGAGAGCATCCTTATATTTCCCAATCCATCAGAGAAATCATTGAAACTATACAAATAAATAGATTTGAAATGTATAGAGTAATCGTAAAAATAACTATTTAAATTGTTGTGGCAAAATGTAATATTACTGTTAACATTACAGATGAGTGAAAGTAATATCATACTAATTCATTATCGGGAAAGAAATAACTGTAACAATAGTAACATGTTTATTTTTTTTTAAAGAACTTTTTTTGTATGTATTTTATGTAAGATTATGTGCACACACGTAAAAAATAACATTTACTATGTAGAAAAAATTAATTATTTATGTATATGTAGCTACGAATTACAATTAGAACCATCGACCAGGCGCAAGGGACTTGGTCGCTTTATGATGTCAACTCTGGAGTCCATGGCATATCATAATCAAATGATGAAAGTTGTTTTAACCGTTTTTAAACACAATTCGTCAGCAATACAATTTTTCTACGCTCTTGGGTAATGCATTTTTTTAACGCTATTATAAATATACAGATTAATATGATGAATGATTGTTTCTTGCCTTTAGATTGTTTCTTTGCTAGATCTAAGTGTAGGAATCAATCATATTAAAGAATCACTGAGCATTCACTGATCAGTTTTCTCTGCTGAACACAGCCAATGAGAACCCGTGCCCATGGCTCGTTTAAACATTTGAGTTTCTTTATATTATATTTTCTACACATTAACATTAGTTCTTAAAGCGTATTCTTCATAAAAATCGATCTAGATGATTTTTTTCTTTTTTATTTTATTTGAGATCTTATACATCTCATTTAAATAATTAGGTAAATTGCTAAATTAAAAAAATTAAAAATAAAAACAACTATTGCATTTTTTAATTATTCGAGCAGGAAAAATTGATAGATTAAAAGTGTTAGTAGTATGTTTGGAGGATAACTGAGCTTAAAACATGATGAATTTCATATTTTTATTATTGGGAGTACAAATTAGTTCGGTCCGTTTCCCTAAAGATGGCTTCAATTATTGTGAATTATTGTGAATGATTCATAGTGACAGTTGATTTTGGCGGTTTCAGAGAGGTTAAACATCTGCTAATAATATTCAGTTTATATCGCTTTGAGTTTCATACAAAAACTTTGATTTTGTATTTGAAATGTCGAATTTTGTGTTAACCAAGCAGCATTTGCGGGAGGTTTTGATTTTCTGCTTTAATTAGAAGAAAAGTGCGGCTAAAGCTCATCGAATGTTTGTCGAAGTTTATGGTGACACTGCTCCAACTGATAAATCACATAGGGAATGGTTTCGATATTTTAAGGATGGAGATTTCAGCGTTGAAGACAAGCCTCGCTCTGGACAGCAAAAAAATTCGAAGACAAAGAATTAGAGGCATTACTCGAAAAAGATCAGAGTCAAACGCAAGAGGAGCTTGCAGATTCATTGGGGGTAACTCAACAAGCCGTTTCTGTACGATTGAGAGCCATGGGAATGATTCAAAAACAAGGAAATTGGGTGCCTTATGAACTGAAACTGAGAGACGTTGAAAAGCGATTTTTCACTTGCGAACAGCTGATTCAAAGACAACAGAGAAAAGATTTTTTACATTGTGACTAGAGATGAGAAGTGGATATTTTACGACAACCCCAAGAAGAAAAAATATTAGCCCGGTCAATCGTTGCCATCAACATCAATATCATGGCCGAACATTCATGGTTCGAAGATCATGCTTTGTATCTGATGCGAAAAAGATCTTGTTTACTATGAGCAGCTGAAACTGGCGATTCCATTACAGGCGATCGGTATCGGCTACAATTGATTCGTTTGAGCCGTGCATTGCGAGAAAAACGGTCGGAATACAAGCAAAGACATAATAAAGTTATTCTTCTTCATGACAACGCTCGGTCTCATGTCGCTAAAATCATAAAAAAATATTTGGAAACGCTCAAATGGGATGTTTTATCGCACTCGCTGTATTCTCCGGACATTGCTCCTTCTGATTACTGGTTGTTCTGAAGAATGCAGCAAGTCACCGGTTCACTTCTTTCGCAGAAATCGAAAATTGGCTCCAAAATTGGAATCGCCTCCAAAGACGAATCAGTTTTTCGAGATGGAATTCGAAAATTGCCTGAGAGATAGGAAAAAGTAGTAGACAGCGATGGACAATACTTTAATTGATCTGTTCATTCATTTTGTTTTGAAATAAATGCATTTTTGAACGGACCGAACTAATTTGTACCTCCATATGTAGACAATTAATCAAATATGTATTTACTTTTTAGAAAGTGCTAGAATACGGGAAGATTCGAATCACGACTAATATTTCTTCAAGTAAAGATTCCTTGAAAGTGCAAAAAAATTTTTAAATGCAATAATTTTTTGCACAATTATGTTTATTTGAGATTATGCTAAATTTTTATATAACTTTAATTATGCGTTAATTTTTGTAGACCAATGTATATGTATATATAATTGTTGTATAACTCAAATCTATTTTGCACTGTATGTAATTGACTAATATCGAAATATTCTCTTTTGAGATAGTTCTGTATTGGTTTGTTGTATTACTCAATTTGCATTTATCTGTCAAGCTGATTTCATAATATATTATTTTAATACCTTTTGTATTTTTTATACAAAAATACAACTTAATACAATTTGTATTATTTCTTTATAAATAATACTTATAGATATCTTAAATTTATTGTTAGTATTTTTAATCAAATAAAACTATCCACAAATAAATAATGAAACTCTTGTAAATTAACGCTCACTCAAATATGAATGGCAATCAAAACGTTACTATTAAATTTAACTATTTAGATCTTTACTTTTAATATGATTTTTGCTGCGATAACTCAAATCGTATTTAAAGAGATGTAATGTACAGTGAAAATACGTTATGTTCACTTGACACAATAGTCATTCGTGAACATTCTAGTAACATCCAACAAAAGCATTTTTCAACTGAATATACGTGCATAAAATATGTAGGATTTACATTTCACATTGTACAGAATTAAAATATCAAATAAAGAATAATAAATTAAATAAATGCACTATTCAAATTTGTGACAATAAAACGTTACATTACACAATATGAATTGTATTTTTTAAATGCTTCATTAGATGTATCTATCAATTCTCAAACATTATCAATGTCTTATATACACATCGTCTTATATACACACACACATACACAGCTTTAATTGGAAATGTCAAATCATAAAAATTGCTAAAAATTAATAATTATCAAAATAATAAAATAAATAATACATGAAAAAAATCACTTTTTAAACATGTGTGGTAATAAATATTAATTCAATTAATATCACAATTACGAAGAATTATTATGTTTTTGTTTTCAGTTGTTAATATACAATGAATTGATATAATATATGCGCGCACGAGGCAAACTAGACTATGCAATTATATGTATAATACACAAGTTATATTTACGAATATCTTCATTTCTTAAATATACATCGAATTTCTTGTTGCAATTTAATTTATATTTGAATTGTGCACTTGTTATAATATGCGAACTGTACTAGTATTGTAAGTAAGACCTTTAATCAAAATTACTGTAATTTTATATATACACTGTTTCAGATACAAATTGGACAATTCATATCCACCGGTCTCGGATTTAGACTATATAATTTTGAGTAAACAAAATTTATGTGGATAAATGGAAAATAACACATTACGTTATGTATTATATTTTCTCCCTGATTAAGACTGAGTCTTGTGAAATAAGATCGGCAGTATTTGATGCGGGCATAAGTTTACAATAGGCGATTTCAGAGATGGTCCGACATTATGAAACGTAAGAGGTGCTTTACTTATGGTCCAATCTTCCATATCATTGAATAGTTTCGTCAAATCTACTTCTCCTGATTCCGAAACATTGAAGTGTCGCAAAAAAGAATTGTTAAAACAAGTATCCAAAGCTGACTGATGCAATACCATACCGATACCTTTGCCAGCACCCTCGGGAATGGGAAACGCTCGAAGACTGACAATACTTAAATCTACTGGAAGATTGTAACGAAGTGGTGAGAAATAAGCATGCAGATCGAATGATAGAGAATTATGGGGATGCAACACTATGATTGGATGCAATAACTCTTCCGAAGCTAAGTGACCGCTTAAAGATAATAATCCCGCCGGATGATTTTTTGGTACCGCAAAGGGACAATTTGTTTCCTTCTTTTCCAGAATTAATGTAAATATATGATTTGTCAACAGATTGTCCATTACACCTTGTCCTAATCCTCGATTGTCATCCTGAAGTAATCTTCTATCTTGCATAATCTATAAAAAAAAATTATTGCGTTCATAATTATTGTGTTTATATAGATCAAAAATATGAGAGTGACCATCATGTTGTATTATCTCATGTTAAGGAACCTAATGTGATGAGAAACATTTTAACATTGTTTATGTAATCATATTTGATTCATTTTTCTTACATGTAGTTTATGTTCATTTAATATTTTGTAATAATTTTTGCGACTGAAGGAGACATTGTAATGTTAAATCTAGTTTCGCTCGAATTTTAATGTTCTAAATTAAATATATATTATAATTTATTTAAATATAATTTATTTTCATATTGTTATACAAAAATGTTTATCACACAAACAAACATGGCTATAAATTTATTTTGATATACGTCGTAACATCTCACTATTGAATTGACATTTTATGGTATGCCCCGATATTAATTAAATATTGTGTACGTAATATACAAATATAGATCCTATATAAAAGCAAGAACAATTATTTAATAAAAATATCATTGTATATTTGTATGATAATCTTGAAGATGCCGAGAGGGGCCCTTCATAATACACCTTCATATTATATTATCATATCATCATGCCTAAGTGATAGAAGCTCTGTGATTAGGTAACTTTAATCGCTATTAATTTAAAAACTATTATGGCATACATATATATTAGAACGTTCTTATTTTTCGAATTCTTTTTATCTTACTCCCTAGAATGATTCCACTCACAAAAATTTTTGTAAAATTTTAGCTCGAAAGGATAACTTGTGCTCCCGGTTCGTTAAACTAGAGCACTATAATTTAGATATTTGCATCCGTCAATTTTAATCCTTTCCCCACTCTTTGTTCTCTCTTTAATCTTCTCTCTTCAATCTTCAAAGTTTAGGCGGAGTGGAAAGAGAGCAAGGGATTGAGGAAAGGAGCAAAAAACTAAAAAAAGAACTAAAAATGATGGATGCAAATATTTATATTTATAGTGCCTTAGTTCATATTTATAGTGCCGATTGTCATTCATATGAGTATTTATCATTCCCTTAATTTCAATATCTTTGAACTTTCTGTTCAAAGATATTGGAATTAAGGGAATGATAAATACTCATATGAATGACAATCGATTTAGATATATTACTGCCTTTATTTTTTAAAAAATTGATTAAAAAGTTGTCACTTGTGTAAAACTTCACCTCTTGTATCACTGAAAAGGATATATGTTCCCATTCAGTTAGCATTAATATTTTAAGTAAATATTTTTAATCAATCAAAGATTTTTCAATCAAAGATAACTATGTGAGGGAAAAGAAAGAAGAAGAGGGAAGAGGAGATGACACTCGCGAGCACATAAACATGACTGAGGCCCAGTTCCACAACTGACGGTTAACTCATAACTGAGGTTCCACTTCCCAGCAAACGAGAATGGATTAAAATGAATTGAAATTTTTTTCTATCCGAATGCGTATTTTAAATAGCGAATATTTTTTTAATTGGATTGAAAAATTGCATTTTCTATTCAAAATTTTGAATTGAACAGTATTCACAATGTGTTGTGTGTGTACAGAAAAAGCTAATATTATTTTTAAATTGAAAGGCACAGAGATATGCTCCATGCAATTCCTATAAAAATGCATTCAGGATTGAAAAGCATTCATTTTAATATATGAATCAATATTTCTAAAAATCTAAATCCATTTCAATTCATTTCAATTCATTCTTGTTTGCTGGGGGATTATGAATCTTCTATTGTACGTTACCCGCCACCACTTCTTCATTTGATAAATGTTATTCATTCTCTCCTTCAAGTACAATCAGCTAAACTAGTGACGAAATTATATAGATATAATAAAAATATCATCATTTAATACATATAATACAATATAAACAATTTACATTCTACTCAGACAACATTGGGTAAGTGTCGGATAATCTAATCTCGCTTGGCCAATGTCGCGCGCCGTGATTAGTCTAATATTCGGGCTTGTTCGACTTGCTGTGTTCACATCGATCATTCATTTTACTTCTAATCAAAGAGAAATAAATAAACATAGCTCAATTATTTTTACGTTACAATTTTTTTTAACTTAGTTGGATTAAAACGAACAATTTCCTACTTATAATTTTAAATAATTTAAGTAGCATTTATGATTCATTTTTAAATAAAAATTTTTTTTATTCAATTAGATTGAAAAATTGCATTTCATATTCAGAATATTGAATTGAATAGTATTCACGTTGTACAGAAATTGCTGATATTATTTTTAAATTTAACTGAATTAAAAAAATCGTACTTTCTATTCACAATTCTGAATTGAGTAGTATTCACGATGCACAGAAAATGTTAATATTATTTTTAGATTGAAAAGCATAGAGATATGCTCTATGCAATTCTTATAAATGAATAAAAATGCAGTCAGGATTAAAGAGGATTCATTTTAACATTCATGAATCCGTATTTCTGAAAATCTGAATCCATTTCAATTCATTCTCGTTTACTAGGCCAAAGATCCCAGATTCGAATCTTAAGATGCGTTTTTTAAATATCAATTTGAAGTAGTTAATTTTAGATATAATTATTATAAATGTCTTAGGAATAAAATTTGTAATCCTTAAAGATGAATGTTTTTTTTTCGAATATTAAACTAGTGTCAGCTCGGATTCAATCCATTCAATCCGTTTTTATGGATTTAAAGTACATATATTAAAAAAATTTTAATCCATTTTAATCCATTTTAATTTCTCATTTGCTGGGAAGTTAAACCTCAGTTAAAAGTTAATCATGAGTTGTGAAAATGAATCTAATTTAAATAAGTCCCCTGTAATCGTCAGTTAACTTAACCGAGATTGGTGAAAGAGACCCTAAATTTATGATAGAATTAATAAGGTGAAGTATACTTTCGTGGATGCGCAATAAGAAAGTGAATTTGAATAACTGTTCCATATAATCAGCATTATTATATGCAGGAAAGTACATATTGGGGAACATTTGATTGGTTATTTCCAGTATTGCTATTGCCTTTTATTTGATTGACTATTTCCAATATTGTTTATGCGCAATGTGTATATGTGTATGCGCGCGTATGTTTCACCTTATTAATTCCACCATGACTGAATCCGACCAAGACATCTATCAAGGAACAAAGTCGGAATGTGGATTCCAATCAGAATTATTTCGTTTTTCCCAGAAAACACAATAGAAATCTAGGGATAATTGAATAATTCCGATCGGAATCCATTCTGATTTTATTCTATGATAGATAATATCCAAACAATCTCCACGCGATATACCTTAGATAATGCTAATGCTAAATTATATTATAAGAAATTTGGAAGAAATAGATACAACAGACATGTCAGAGCTATGTGTGAGTGGCAGGACAAAAGACTACTATGGAGGAGATCCGGCCTCAGTTAGAATCTGGGAGCCCGGAACGCCCTGATATTTTTCTTATGTTGTCGCTTATTTTTTACACTATTGTGACTTTCAAATCTCTTAACTCGAAAAGTACTAATTAAAAAGAGGTTTTATTATAATGTTTTGAAAAGCTCTTGATTTCAACTATTAGATTTTGAAAAAAAAAGGATGTTTTATTTAAAAAAAAGTCGATTTAACCTTAATGGCATTCAAATGATATGATTTTAATAGATCATTTAAAACCTTACAACTTTTGTATGAAATATTTTTCTCAGAGTATTTAAGTATTTAAAGGATCCGGGACTTTTTTTATCCTGTATAGGTATATGTATGTATGTACATGATGCATATGCTTTTAAAATTAAGATGTAACAAAAATTATAGCGTTTTTCACTGACAGAACTCTCATTTACAGAGGTGTGCACTTGGTGCACATTAAAGTTGTTGTACATTAACCTAATCTGAATGTAAAAGTGAGATATCTCAATTAATAAAATACCCAATATTTTATCAAATACTGTAATAAAATATATCGAGGATTTCACGGTTTAATTTATTTTTATATTTGTATTAAACGTACATTTTTATTTTTTTATCAATTTATGTACAATGACTTTAAAGTGCATTGAGTACACACCAGCTCTGCCAGTGAAAAACGTTATGACACTGCATATTTAATTTTAATGAAAAACTAAATTTTTAATGAATAAACATATTTTTCATTCAAGAAAATTATTATTACGTAAGTAATATTGTGTAAGTTTTTAGTATAGCTTAACTTTTCATTTTACTTGTTTGCACTAATTGTAAGATGTACAACATTTTCTGAAGACAAAGTTATTAACTCACCTCAAGTTCACCAGACGCCATAGAGGCTACGCCTAATGGTTGTGCTGTAGCAACTGTTAACCTAACTCTTTTATCTTCTATATATGCGCTTGCTGCCATCGGATAATAATTCCCTTGCGTGGGAAGCTTAGAAAATCTTTGCCGTCGAATTATCTAAAATTAATCGGATAAAGTATACATCACAATTATATCTCAACAAAAAATCTTACAAATCTTGTTTAAGGACTAAAATATAATTTTTAATTCGTTACATTAATATGCTTACATTGAGTCCATTTAAATCTGTGAAGAATTGGTTACCGGATGCAATGTCTGTGTTGAAACGCATTGCAAGTTCATAATTTTGTGTCTCCGTTATGTCGACTTCATTTAATATATGTAATCCGAGCCCATCACTGCCAGGAGAATTAAACAGTGTACAAGTGTGCCGTACGTACGGTAATTCTATAAATACTTTCGATAAAATTGGTCCAGATATTAAATGAATAATTGCCCTGCCGTCCATAAACACCACATCTGGTTCCGATTTGTCAGGCAGGAATAAGTAAGCGCCACTTCTATCTTTACCGGAACTTCTAGTACCATATTTTACGAAATCTAAATGCACGGGAAACATGGTATTGTCGACTCGTAAAGCTTTCAACAAACCAGATTTCCCGAAAGAAGCGGATAAATTCGGCCGTTGAGAAATTGAAAATTCTTGCGAATGCGACATAATTGTCAAATGACTAAAACCAGGAATCGATGGAAAACTTATGTCAGTGTTAAAAATTGTGACATTAGCCAGATACACTTCCCTGTTCGAAGAAGAAAAGTCTAATAATTTTATTTTTATAGCATATTAAAGCTCATGCAATATTTTATAAAATGATGAAAAAATATATTTAATAGCTAATAAAGCTTTGTACTACTAAAGGGCCTTTCAAAAAGGATGCTCGATTTTAAATAAAACAAGTTGTGTGTGAGATATCCACTCAAATTTTTTTTTATTTGAAAGAATATTTTATGGCATTAAGTATGGAATATAACATCGCTCAAATGTCCGCTGCGGCCTCGCTTGGTGACACGTATTCGGGCGGTCCAATTTTCGATAACTTTCTCGCATAAATCTGGCTGAATTTGCTGGATGGAGTTTGTTGACTTTGAGAGCATCAATTGTTTGCAGTTTATTCGTATAGACCTGCGATTTAAGATAGCTCCAAAGAAAGAAGTCTAAAGGCGTTAAATCGCACGATCTTGGTGGCCAGTTCACGTCGCCGCCGCGCGAGATAACCATGCCCTCATATCGCTCGTGCAAAATATTCATCGTGGCATGAGGTGTGGCAACAGGTGGCACGTAGCGCCATCCTGTTGGAACCACATGTTATCGGTATCATCCATTTTTAGACCACAAGAAGTTGCTTACCATCGATCTGTAGTGCTCGCCATTGACGGTTATTGCAACGCCCGCTTCGTTTTGAAAGAAGTACGAACCGATGATTCCGCCAGATCAAAATCCGCACCAAACAGTGACTTTCTCGAGATGCATTTGGAGCTGGTGTATCTCGGTGGATTGGTATCGTCTCAAATTCGACAATTTTGCTTGTTCACATATCTATTTATCCAAAAATGGGCCTCATCGCTAAAGATGATTTGTTTGGCGAAATTTGGGTTAACTTCCAAATGCTCCAGAACCCAATCAGCGAACACACGGCGTTGTCTATGGTCGTTTACCTTAAATTCTTGGGTCAGTTGAATTTTATAGGGGTGCAGACCCAAGTCCTGACGCAAAATTCGCCAAGTTGAAGTCGCAGAAAGGCCAAATTCTTGTGAACGACGAGAAATTGACCGCCTCGGGTTTTCCCGTACACTCTCACGCACAGCAGCGATGTTTTCAGCATCTTGCGTTTCGGCGACATACTGATGTTGGCTGATTATTTATCGAACCGGTGGACTCAAATTTGACCATCAAACGTCGACTCGGTAGGACGGTTGTAGCGAGGATAAAAATCACGTAATGCGCGGAACGTTTCTCAAACGGAGCACTGATTTTGATAATAAAATTTTATGATTTGCATACGTTGCTCAACACTATGACTTCCATGATGATTTGCCATACACTACTAAACAATTCAACAAATTTAACAGATGTCACTTTAACAACATGACTACTATGATCTATTGTAAAAAATTTCGAGCGTCCCTATTGAAAGACCCTATAGTACAGCATATAGTATTGTGTGTGATTAATGTTTTTACATAATCATTGTGCTTACTTCGTATATGACGCTTTGTGTGATGTGTGAACTATATATGTAGTAATACCAAATCCTGGTACAGTGACTAAAAATGATAATTCATATCTAGCCGTGGACAATGCAGCTGGACCAATCCAAACAGGAGACACTTGACATTTAACAGTCTGTCCTCTTCGATCTGTAATTCTAACGAATGGCGTCGATACAATCAAAGTTTGCACTTTCGTTCTCTCTCTTGGGAGAGAATTGTATAGAATAATTTTTCTCGACGGCTTATCGTCTCCAAGGTTGAGAACATGCTTCTCACCTACGCTCGTGTGATGCGACCTTTGAAAAAAATAATTACATATATATTTTATATTGATATAAAATGTATATATAATATATAAATTCATTATATGAAAATTCATAAAATCAATGAGTGCATTCATTATTATGATCGCTCACTGAATGTTCAGTGAGCTCTTGTATTTGTTTGATCTATATTTTTCTAACGGAATATGCTAATTAGATGCAAGAACTCACTGAGCGCTCAGTACTGAATGCACCCAATATTTTATATGTAAATTCATTATATGAGTTTATACACAAAATATTGGTTTTATTATTCGTTATTAAAAATTTTAATACCTAGTTTCATCCAATGAGAAATACACAGCTTCTACATCCATAGGTGATATTTGAGGAGTTCTCAATAAATGTGCTATAGATTGTTGCAGCACATGTGCCGAGTTATTCAACGCCATTATCATCTTCTGGGCATAATCTATCACAACATTGTCTCTGGCAGTTCCGGTAACTCCGTCGTGATGTTGAAACAAAGAGTGCCACATCCTGGCTTTGCTTAAACGAGACGCAAGGCTTCCTTCTATTAATTGATCATTGCTTCTAGCCCAAGCTATAGCAGTTAATGCTTCTGATCCTCTTAAGGAACCCAACAATACACGATCCAATCTTTTATGAAAAGGTCTATACAAATTTAAGAATTTTATTAGACGATTTATTTAAATACAATGGAAAGCTTTTGGTCTAAAGAAACTTTTGTACCTAGAGGTATAGTAACCACTCCAATAATGATCATCTCTATCGGAATATGTAAAGAAATCGCCAGACAACGTAGGAAATTCATTAAAATTGTGTTTTTCTCTGATCGCCTCAAAATAATCACTCAATGTTCCAAATTGTATTTGAACGTTCAAATGTTGATTTTCGTTCATATAATTGAAAAGTTTTTGATAATTGTCATATTGAGCTTCCCACTCGGTGAGATGTGTATACCTGAAGTCATCGCCTAAAGGCGCAAGTACTACATTAGTCTTGAAAAGTTGCGCTTTCTTGCGATACTGATCCAGTAAAAGCAACGCTCTCTCTGCTACATTTGCTCTGGTGATGGTTTTCGGCGGAATCTTCCACGGGCAGCTGAGACCAAAATTCTGCATTCTGTAAAAATCAAATTGGCAACATACTTTTGGATCCGGGCCGCACGTATGAGGAACATCGTAGCTATAAAATGGCATAACATGAGTTAAAAATTCTGTAGAACCGTCATCGTCCCATAATTGTCTCCAACGAAATTCGAGATTTTTATTCTTAGCAAGTCTCTTTTTTACTGAATAATGAACCCTTTGTATCAAAAGGTTCTCCAAGCCTGAATTCTTTAAGAGATACGGCATAGTGGGAGAAAGACCAAAAGGATCAATGGCCCATCCTGAATTTGGTGTATAATCCAGATTATATTTTAGCCACTGATGACCCTCAGTTAATTGCGTCAATTGAGCGATCCAATGAGACACAGATTCATCTGGCATCACCCATCCTCCGGACACAATTTCCAATTGTCCGTCGTGAATTAGACGACGTACTTCGTCTTTTATTTCTTTGGACTGATCGTCCCACCAAAGTTTAAAGAAAGATATTTCCGCCCAAATAAATTTGCGTCTCCTGTCTTCGCCCAGTTTGATCACCATATTGTTCAATATGCTCCTTGTTTGAAACATATAGTATTTTTCAAAAGTATTTAACCATCCGGGATCGTTGTGCGAGTGAGGTACGACAAAAACTTTTAATTTTCTATTAGGATGCCATTGTTTTTCATCGTACATGATGTTCCAACCTTGTTTCCAAACTCCACCATCTGGATTATCAAACTCTAATTGCTTATACAATTCTAACATCTGTATGTCAACCTTGGGGACTTTCTGAATATTAAAATTACATATGAAACTTTTTTCTAAACGTGAATTCTTAGTATTAGAGTGATTAAAATGACTTGGTTGTATAATAGGTACAAAATTATTTTTTATTTTTGCTGCTTGCTCCTGCAAAGCGTTCATAACTTTGTGATGTTTATCAAAGTCCTTTTCTAATTTTGCCAGTCTGTTTTCCAAATGGAGCCACTGATTCTGGAAAAAAAACCAAGTAGTTTTTTTCTAAACTGCGGCAGATCTAGTTTAAGAGAGAAGATGCGTTTGAAAATGTCAACATATCAATTAAAACATAAATTTTCTTAAACATCTTAAACAATCTTAAAACATAAATTTTTTGTACATTTTGTACATTATATAAAATGATTTTTGCATATTTTAATATTTTCATAGCCGGTAATTTTTTCGCCTTTCAAAAACTGGAAAACTAGTTTCGCTTGAATATAACTCGAAATTATTTAGATAAAGATAAAATTACATAATTATAAACTAGATAAAGATATACGTAAACTTAGATAAGATAAAGATGATTTTATTTCAAATTTGTCTAGATTAAACATGAAATTATAAATTATGTCATCGAGATAATTTTAATATCGCTTTTAAACACAAGGATTCATACAAGGATAAAATCAACACAAGGATAAATTCAAGGATAAAATCAATATATTCATATTCTTATTTAATTAAATGATAAACAGTGAAAGGGAGGAAAGGAGAATAAATTTTTATTAAAGGGATAAATATATATATATAAGAGATAAAGAAACTAAAGGTAGGGAAGAGGGACAGAAAAGAAGAGAGAAAAAAAGTGGATAAAGAAAAAATTAGAGAATTTGCAATATAGTAGTGATTAGAAAGAGTGATGTATAGAAAGAGTGTAGTCAAGAGAATGAAGAGAAAAACAAGGAAATTATAAACAAGGAAAAATAAACATAAATTAAAAGGGGAGAAAGTATTTATAGAAAATTATTTGAGCTGAAAGGAGAGAAAAATTTAGGAAAAAATGAATAGAGCAAAGAAGCAAAGAGATAAGAGAAAAGAAGTAAAAAGTAGGATTAGGAAGATTGAGAGTTGAAGAGGTAGGAAGGGATGGGCAGAGATAGAAAAAGAGGTGAAGAGAAATAAAGGCATTGTAGGAGAGATTAAAGTGAATAATAATGCTACGAATGGAGAGGAGAAGAATTTCGGCTGAGTCAAGAAGGAGAAGTAGAAAGAGGGAAGAAGAGGATGGGGAAAAATGAGAGAGGGAGAAGAGACAGGTAAGAAAGCAGAGGGAGCAAGCAAAAGAAAGAGGAAGGGAAATGTAGAGTGAGAAAGAAAAGGAGGAACGAGAAAAATAAACGAAAATAGGTATAAGTGAAAGGGGGAGGATAGAAAAGCTAATAAGAGGAAAAGAGAAAGGGAGAGCTATGTTATTTTGGAATTGTGTGGGGATATGTAATAAGAATATGGATTTTTGAAGGTGAGAGAGTTTGATTTTATGGTATCAACCTGTGTGAAATATAAGTACAGGAGAAAGATTGAGTTAAACGGCAGATTTCCAAGAACATATGTATGGAAGTGTTATTTTGCTAGGAGGGACGGTAGGAGAGGTAGAGCCAGGGAAAAGTGGTAGTTTTATAGGGAAAAGAAATGATGGGAGGATTTCAAGGAGATAAGCTAATGTATGAGAAGGTGGAAGGTAATGTAATAAGTACGAATTTAATATTGGGAGTATAAATTAGTTCGGTCCGTTTTTTTGTGTTCAAAAATGCATTTATTTCAAAACAAAATGAATGAACGGATCAATTATTGTCCATCGTTGCCTACTACTTTTTTCCCATCTCTCAGGCAATTTTCGAATTCCATCTCGAAAAAATGATTCGTCTTTGGAGGTGATTCAATTTTGGAGCCAATTTTCGATTTTTGCGAAAGAAGTGAGCCGGTGACTTGCTGCATCCTTCGGAACAACCAGTAATCAGAAGGAACAATGTCCGGAGAATAACCGGCGGGTGCGGTAAAACATCCCATTTGAGCGTTTCCAAATATTTTTTTACGACTTTAGCGACATGAGGCCGAGCGTTGTTATGAAGAAGAATAACTTTATCATGTCTTTGCTCATATTCCGGCCATTTTTCTTGCAATGCACAGCTCAAACGAATCAATTAGCCGATACCGATCGCCCGTAATGGAATCACCGGGTTTCAGCAGCTCAGTGTAGTAAACAAGACCTTTTTGGTCCCAGATACAGAGCATGATCTTCGAAGCATGAATGTTCGGCTGTGGTGTTGATGTTGAGATCGATGGCAACGATTGACTGGGCTTAGCATAGTATTTTTTCTTCTTGGGATTGTCGTAGAATATCCACTTCTCATCTCCAGTCACAATCCAATGCAAAAAATCTTTTCTCTGTTGTTTTTGAATCAGCTGTTCGCAAGTGAAAAATCGCCTTTCAATATCTCTCGGTTTCAGTTCGTAAAGCATCCAATTTTCTTGTTTTTGAATCATTCTTATGGCTCTCAATCGTACAGAAACGGCTTGTTGAGTTACTCCCCAATGATTCTGCAAGCTCCTCTTGCATTTGACTCTGATCTTCTTCGAGTAATGCCTCTAATTATTTGTCTTCGAATTTTTTTGGCTGTCCAAAGCGAGGTTTGTCTTCAACGCTGAAATCTCCATCCTTGAAACGTCGAAACTATTCCCTATGTGATTTATCAGTTGGAGCAGTGTCACCATAAACTTCGACAAACATTCGATGGGCTTCAGCCGTACTTTTCTTCCAATTAAAGCAGAAAATCAAAACCTTCCGCAAATACTGCT
>NW_012130128.1:691516-702308 GCF_000143395.1 Atta cephalotes | reverse complement strand
TGTTTAATTTCTCTGAAACCGCTAAAATCAGCTGTCACTATGAATCATTCACAACAGCTGGGGCCATCTTTAGGGAAACGGATCGAACTAATTTGTACTCCCAATAAATAATGAAAAAATAGGATTATTTCTGTTTATGAAGAACAAGGAGAATTTAGAGGAAAAGTTGGAAGGATATATGAAGGAAGAGGAAGAAGAAAATTTAATCATAGGTGGAGATTTTAATATAATAATAGGGGAGCTGGGAGGAATGGACATGGAAGGGGAGGATATGGAGAGATATAACAAGGATAAAATAGGAAATAGAGGTAGAAGCTTTGTGGGTAAGAGATAAACGTTTATACATTGTAAACAGAAATACGCCAGGTGGGGTGTATGTCAATTGCCCATATTGCCCTAATTGATTATTAATTTAAAATAATGTAATCTCAAAGCAGTCATTCCCCGTCAGGTGAGAGAATGAATATGCAATACATTGGGGAAATTTACAAAATGGTAGAGGACTTTTCGAGTTTAGTCCGCTCTACTTGTCCATGAAATATTTGGCAATTATTTCCAAATACCCTGTATATAGGAGGGATAATAGATTACATAATGAAGACGTAAAGAATGATGAAAGATTAATGAAGATGTACAGAATAAGATTATAGATTTTAAGGTTTAGGTAAGAATGGACTCAGATCACTTACCTTTGTGCCTGAAGAGTAACGCGAAGAAAAGGATTCGATTACAGAGGCTGAACGGCTATGGGAAGAAGAAACAATAGCCTGGGATGAGGAGACAATTAAAAGATATAAAAACGCAACAAAGGAAGAGAAGTGAAAGGAAGAAAAGTGAAAGGAATACAGAAAGTGAAAAGTATAGAAGAAAGTTGGGAGGAAATTAAGCAAATTGTATATGGTGCAATGATAAAAAGGAAAAAAAAGAACTAGGGTACAAGACTGATGCGATAGGAACAGTACTAAAGGAAAGAGAGAAGTTAAGAAGTTGTATTGGAGGAAAAAAAGTAGAAAGATAGAAGGCAATTTAGGGAATTACTGGAGAAAAAACAAAGAGAAAAAAAGCTCTTGAATATTATTCAAGATCATGTCCTATATTTTTTAAGATCAAGGCCATTGGAGACCTCTTATTTTCTTTTTTGCACTAAAAATTCATTTTTACATTAAAATGAAAATAAAAAGTACAACCTCCAATGACCTTTGATCTTGACAAATGTTATCCAGGACATGATCCTGACTGGAACAGCATTCAAGAGGTTTTAGCCGTCGGTCGGACGTCTTGCGTAATGCCAGCAGGACTGTAACTTTCAAGCCTTGTAACTCGAAAAGTACGTAATGAAAAATAATTTTATTATAATGTTTTGAAAAGCTCATGACATCAGATATTAGATTCTGTCATCAAAAATAGGATGTTCCATTAAAAAAAAATGCTGTTGACCTTGGCGACGCCATCCAAGGTACCTTCAAATTAATGGTATCTTCTTATGTCCCCTGAACTATACAACTTTTGTTTGAAACATTTTTCCGTATCTATCATAGTTTTCGAGAAATTTTAATACATTATTTAAAATGGGACACCCTGTATATATAAGCATAACTTGTTTACAATATGATAAAAAATATAATTCTTATATTTAAAAAAACAAGACATAAATAATATTGATAAGTAAATTAACACATTATAAAATTTAGACATTATAAAATACTAAAATTCATTTTTTTAAAGCTTGAATTTGTTCGTTAAATGCATCTACTTCCTTCTGAACATTTTCTAAGATTCGAATTTAGCCAGTCTTAAGAAAATCGGTAGTCTTACATAAGATGCCTTTCCATGTTGATGTTCGATCATTTTTAGTGTCAAAACAGATAAAAATTAATGAATATCAAGCATCAATTTTGATTACATGATTTATTTTGACATTAAAAATGAACGTCAAGTTTCAGCATGAAAAGGCATTTTTAATCGTACAAGTAGCTAACTTCACTGATTCACGATAAGACTTATCAATTATCGACTCATTGTAGAATCAACATGCGAGATCTATAATAGAAGTCTCTAATGGTTCTAAAGTGAAGAGATAATACGTGATCTACAATAGAAGTCGTAGTGATCGTAAATCTGAAATCGTAAGAAATTGACCATTATAGTCGATTATTCTCCTCACGTTCGACTATGATTGGTTAATTTCTTATGATTTCAGATTTTACGACCACAACGACTTCTACTGTAGACCACCTATTATCCCATCACAAGTTGTTAGCATATTACAAACAACTGATCGGCTGCGATCTGGCAGTTAGAGTCTAGTCAAATTTGTCAATTATTTATCAAAAAATGATCAAACAAAATAGAATTTAAATTTAATTAAAAATAGAACTCGAAAAATTTTCCTAACAATTTCAATAAAATTCCATGAGAATTCCAGGATTTTCAAGGATAAAAATTCCTTGAAAATTTTAGGTTTTCTGGGTTTTTCTCAGTAGACACTCTGATTAGATGGAAGCACAGAACTGGAAGACGAAGAGCTGAAGGAAGAGGAGATAAGGCATCAAGAAAAATGAAAAAATGAAACTTAAAAAAGCGACTAACATCGACGAGATACCGAAGGAAATATTTATTATGAACGAAAGCTAGTATTTTTTATAAAGTTGATGTGAAGAAAAGGTAGGATTCCGGAAGATTGGAAAAAAAACATAGTAATGCTTTTATACAAGAGAGAAGATTAAGAAAAGTTAACGAATTATAGAGGAATATTACTGCTATGTACAGCGTAAAAATTGTATGCGGAAGTGAAAAATAGATTAGAGAGAGAGGCAAAGGAGAAAAGAAAAACCGAGAAGGTATTTATGATGTATGGATTTACAGGCTGTCTTTGATAAGATAAACAGAGACAAGTTATGAGACTGCTTGAGAAAGGAAGGAATAAGCAAGGATTTGATTTGAAGAATTGAGAGGACCTATGACGAGACGCAAGTAAGAATGAAATTAAGAAATATCTAAAGTTTTATAACAAGAAAGAGCATGAGGCAGAGATATAATTCACTTCTTTTTAATTTGAACATACGAATTTAGATGAAAAATTTAGGAAGAATAAGTATAATTAATTTAAGGCTTTTTTTAAACGAGCAATTATAGTTAACTCAAAAAATAAAATTCGTTTTTTAATTACATACGCACAGCATTATAAAATTCATCAAACGTTTCGACTTACAAAGTCTTCTTCAGTGATAATAAATAATAACATTTTTATATATAACCCCCTTACAAAGTCAAATTCTTACGAAATTACATACAATATACAATAAAATTGTCGCTCAAATCTAATTTTACATATTCATTTCTGCATTAGGATATTAAAATTCGAAATAGGTATTCAGTCAGAAGTTTGGAAGTCCAAATTGTGAAAGTGTGTTTTACTGATTCTTCGATTGTTATCGAGAATCCAGCTCAGTCAATAATTTAATAAAAAATACGACAGTCTGATCGAGGATTTCTTCAATGACCATTCTATATATTTTATAATTAAATGTGAATTTATAATTAAATAATTAATTATTTTATTATATTTATTAATATATAATATATATTTATTAATATAATTATTAGTTGTCCGGAAAGTTCGTGCCGATTTTTGGTAGATGGCGTAAGGATAGGTCTGAATATATCAGAACGATTGAAAACAAATGATATGCGTACATATCGTAAAAGACGGTACTTCAGGCATATTTGGAAAAAAATTTTGGAAAAAATATTTGGAAAAAAATTGCGATACGTTAATTTTTGTCAGTTTTATACACCTTTGAATATGGAAGAAAACAAAGTGCATTTTAGGCATTTAATGCTTTTCTTTTATCGGAAAGGCAAAAATGCCACACAAGTGGCAAACAAGATATGCGCTGTTGGCGAAGGTGCTGTAACTGAAAGAATTGTGCGAAAGTGGTTTGCTAGGTTTAAAACTGGTGATTTCAACCTTGAAGATCAAGAACCCGGATTGGCCCTCCATCACAGATGAAGATCAGATTAAAACACTGATCGAGAATAACCCATGCGACACGTAAATTAGCAGAAATGTTGAATATATCAAAATCCACGAGCATTTTATGAAGCTTGGTCATTTGTGGGTTCCCCATGATTTAACAGAGAAAAATCTGGATCGCATTTCCATTTGCGACTCGCTCTATAAACGTAACGAAGAGACACCATTTTTGAAGCAAGTAGTGACGGGGAATGAAAAATGGATCATTACAATAAAGATCTTGGGGAAAGTGGAATGAACCATCTTTAGCCACCCAAAAGCCGGTCTTCATCCAAAGAAGGTCATGCTCTGTGTCTGGTGGGATTGGAAAGAGATTCTGTATTATAAGCTTTTATCAAACAATGAGACGATAAATTCAGAGAAGTATTGTTCCCAATTAAACGAATTGAAGATAGCAATTGAACAAAAACGTCCAGAAATAGCGAATCGGAAAGACGTCGTATTTCATCAGGACAATGCGCGGCCTCATGTGTCTTTGATAACTCGACAAAAGTTGTTGGAGCTCGGTTGAGATATTCTATCCTATCCACCATATTCACAGACCTCGCGCCCTCTGATTTCTACCTATTTCGATCATTACAAAATTCCCTTAATGGAAAAAGCTTCAATTTTGGTCGAGGTAAAAAATCGCTTAGAAAAGTTTTTCGCTGAAAAATCTGAGAAATTCTGGAAGGACGGAATTTTCAAGTTACCCGAAAGATGGAGAAAGGTTGTAGAACAGAATGGCACTTACATAATTTAATAAATGTATACTAAAATTAAAATTTTCTGCGTTTCAATTTTCCTTCAAAATCGGCACGAACAACCCAATAATTTAATAATGATGAGAAGTTAATCACACACACTTAATTTATATAGAAGGTTGAATCGAAATAAAAAACTGTGTCATCATGTATGAGAAAAAAATTATTGTTCAAACGTTCTGGAATGGATTGATATTATAGAAAAATATATTGATAAATCATGACATAAATAAGTGTGCTCAAAAACGTTATAATTTTAATTCGCGTATGTCAAGTATGTTAAAATAAAAGCTATCCAACAATTCAATATCCTTCGTTAAATTTATGCCGTTTTTTTTATGTGGATCATTTCCGTGAGATGATTCTTTTTCGGAAATTTGTCTCGTGATCTAAACGAGACATTATCTCAAGCAAAGCTGTGATTGAAACCGATAATGTGTTTCGTGACCACTGAGTGTTTGGATTAATTTAATCTTATATTATTACGAAGTTCTTTTACTCTAGTTCGAAGCTGTCCAACATAAGAAACGTCACAATTTCATTACAATTGATTTTATAAATTACTATTATTTTCTTGATGTTGGTTTTATCTTTTTGTGTCTTTATGAATCTATCCAATTTGTTAAGACATTTATACTGTCATAGTTTTTGATTTATTAATTACATTAGAGATCTTGTTCGTAATCGATCTATTGTAACATAAGGAAATATAACAATGTTCTTTAATATCTCCTCTTCATTTTCAGCATTTGAATTATTATTCTCAATTGAATTATTATTCTCAACTGTTGTAGATCTGTTGACTGCCAAGTTTAGTTTAATTTTATTATTGATATGATTAAAACTCATTTTCAGAGAGTATTATTTAATAGAATCTCGACAATAAGTTCCAAGTTCTTTTTGTAAAAAGATGAATTGGATAGCAAAATCGTTCTATCAACTAATCCAAATATAGTTCCAACTTTATGGCATATGGGATAATTCAAGAAAAAAGACAAGTATCTGTCTGAAAATGTTTTTTTGTGATATCAGTCTATAATAATTTTATTATCTTTATTAATGACAGATATGTCGAGAAAGTTTAAATAATGAAATAGGTATAAATGAGCAAAGGATCTGGAATCTCACGTATGCGGATGATATAGTTTTACTGCCAAAAAAATAGGGAAGCAAGATACCCTGCAGGATATGATGGGAACTTTTAAAAGATTTTTAGAAGAAAAAAAATTAAAATTCTATACAGATAAAATTAAGATGTTAGTATGTAATAGAAGAAGAAAAAAAAATCAAAACATGAAAATAAAAGGGTAAAAAGGAGATAGAAGAGGTGTAGAAATTTAAGTATTTGAGCTTCTGAACAAATGAGGTAATTATAAAAAATTAGGTAAAAAAGGTAAGCTGGTGGCAAGAAAGGTATAGGGTTTAGATGAGAGAATGTGCAAGAACGATTTCAGGAGAATTTAATTTAATAAGATGGATTTTATTTAGATATTTGATGCAAAGTTATTGGCTTATGGAGTGGAAATATAGGGATAGAATGAGATAGAAGAATTAGAAAAGGTTATGATGGATTATATAAGATGGATTTCTGCACTCCAAAGTACTTGAATATGAAGAAACCTTCTTATGGATAAATTCAGAGTAGGATGGGGAATATGAGCGAGGAAATTTGAGCAAAAAATAAAATTAGGATGAGAAATTTAACGAGCACGCGTTGGGAAGAAAAGAGGAGAAATGGATGGGGGAATTTATACGGAAAGGATGAAGTATTACAATAGGAATGGATGGAGTATAAAAGCAAGAGAAATGACACACGGAGGAAGGTTTTGAAAATCAATTAATAAACAGGGAAAGAGAGGTGCAAAAACAGTGAGAGGACTGTAAAATTTATAAGGCAAGATACAACGAGAGATATAAGGAAATAAAAATAAACAGTAAGGTTCCATCGTATTTGAGGAAAGAAAACTTAGGAGAATGGAAAAGAAAAGATGAGGTGAAAGTCTTAAATTAAGATGTGGGAATTTGGAGGAAGGCAATAAATATTAGGTGGAAGAACTGCATATTCTGTGATAGGGGAAAAGATAATTTACAGCACTATTGAGGAATGTTCAGAAATAAGAGAAAGGTTAATTAAATTATTAGGTGTACAATTATTAGGTGTTTGCTTCCGCCGTTTTTTTCCGAAATTCGAGGCTTTATTGTAAAAAACTGGTTATACATTTATGATTCAAAGTATTGTCCATCACTGGCCACTACTTTCTCCCATCTTTCGGGTAGCGTACGAATCCCGCGTCGAAAAAACTGGTCATCTTTTGAGGCTATCCACGAATCGATCCAATTTTTTACTTCTTCATAAGACCGGAAGTGCTGGTCAGTCAGACCGTGTGCCATTGATCGAAACAAGTGATAGTCAGAGGGAGCAACGTCTGGAGAATACGGCGGGTGGGGTAGGACTTCCCATTTCAACGTTTCCAAGTATGTCTTGACCACTTTCGCAACATGGGGTCGAGCATTGTCATGCTGCAAAATCACTTTATCGTGTCTCTCGTTGTATTGCGGTCGTTTGTCTTTTAATGCTCGGCTCAAACGCATCAATTGCGTTCGATACCGATCGCCTGCGATTGTTTCCGTCGATTTTAACAGTTCATAATACACTACGCCGAGTTGGTGCCACCAAATACAGAACATGACCTTGGACGTCAAAATCACCGTTCTTGAAGCGTTGAAACCACTCACGACATGTTCTTTCACTAAGCGGCCTCACCATAAATATTTGAGAGCATTCGATGAGCCTCAGCCGCAGATTTCTTCATATTGAAGCAAAAAATTAAAACCTCTCGCAAATTACGAGAATTTGGCTCGTAAACTGACATTTTCAATCGAGAATAACTTTATGATGCAGACCCAAATCGACTAATGTTTCTATGGGATTATGTTGACAGATGCCCAAGTTTATTGTAAGATGTCTATGATCTATTTATTTCGACCATCACTTATCGCTAAAGCCAGCTATAGGAAAACGGCGGAAGCAAAGTTGTACACCTATAGCAAGAGAAAATGAAAGAATCTTAAGGAGTTTATACGATGAAAATTTAGACGAGATAAAAGGAGAAATAAGGAAATTTTTACGGACAGAAAGAGATAAAACTAAAAGAAGAGAGGTGAGAAAGGATTCGAGTTCTAGAAAGAGGATGTAGATAAAATGTAAGGGTAAAAATGTAAAGTGGTGCAATTTAGAGAATGAGAAAAAATAAGAAAAGAGAAATAATGAATGATTAGGATAAATAGACACTAATTATAGGCTGCGATATTAGAGATAATGTAAATTTAGTGGATCAATATTAGAATTAGATATAGAATAAAAACAAAAAGTGAAAAGAAATAAAAGACTGGAAAGAATGTTAAAAATCAAAGTCAGAAAATTTAATTAGAAATAGCAAAATAACAAAGGGTAATTATTTAATAATATATAATAATATATGTGTGATAGCGTACGGACGAAATATGGAGATGAATGAGTTAAGTTTTGTATGTAAACCAAGTCCCCTTCTTGGCTATATACTGAAATGTAATAAATTCTATTCTATTCTATATTCTCATCTTATATAAACCTTTGTTTCTCAAAAAATAAAATTTTTTAAAATGTTTAATAAATGTTTACAATAAAAAATTAATTTGAGCTAATGAGAGTCAGCGTGAGAGGAGGTGCGCAATAAAATTTTAACAAATAAATTTATTACTCCATTTGATGTGTTGATGTCTTCTTTATTTAAAATCTTGAGAATCTTTGAATATTTCAATTCTCTATCTTCATTAACAATATTCTTAATCCATATTAAATTTCACGAACGGTCAAGGTAGAGAATCACTCACAGGTTGCCAAAACTGTGTAATACACGATCGCCAAATCTTATCATGAAACTTTGGATGATATTAATATTCACAAATAATTACTTTTTACCATAATATATATTATGTGGATTTAATTTCCGTCTAAGTTATCCGGAATGACGAATAGATCTAACGAATGTTTAAATTAAGCTTTAAGCATATGGATTATATTCAGTTTTTGGCAACCTGAGTGACTATCTTATTATAGAGCGAAATCTAATATGATTAAGAATATTGCTGATGAAGATTCCAAAGAAAACGAACGTTCAAAGATTTTAAATAAATAAAAAACTTCTCAAGATTTTAAACAACACATCAAATGGAGTGACAAATTTATTTGTTAAAATTTTATTGCGCACCTCCTCTCGCGCTGACTCTCATTAGTCAGATTAATTTTGTTTTTGTTATTTTAAAGAGAGAGAGAGTTCATGTTTAACATATTTATTTATAAATGTTTACATTAGGGGATCGCGAACAAGTTCCACCTTATCTCCCCCCCCCCCCCAATGACCTTAACATATGTTGTCAAAGTCATGATCCTGAGTAACCTTCAACAAGTTTTAACTATCGCTCGTTATTTGTTAAAAAGTTATTAACAAAAAAAGTTTGAAAAATTACTTTTTTCTACTGTATAAAACAGAAACTTAGTAGGGGAGGGGGAGATGGGGTGAAAGTCGCTTCGCGTGGAAAGTTGTGCGCCCCTAAGCAATAAGGGAGGTGGAGTGGAAGTCGCTTCGCGTGGAAGTCTTGCACACTTGAAGTAGAAGAGGTGGAATAAAAGTTGCTTCACGTGGAAAGTCATGCTCGACAGGCGGGGAGGGGGGATAAGAACCTGTTTCGCTATGGGACGAATCGCATACATCCTAAATGTAAATAATTATCAAATGCTTTTTGTCTGACAAACGATTTCTACATGATATAGACAGAATCCTCGGAAATAGAATTGATACAGAAAAACTCAGTTTGCAAAAGCCTAAGTACAAATTACAAAACCTATAATGCATGTAAAATTTCATTGTTTTGTATAATATTAATATACCTTCGCATTTTTAAACAAAAACTCAATAAAAGTAATATATTTATCACTTAATTATCAGTTTATTAAACTCATAATACATATATAGGATGTCCAGAAAGTTTTTGCCAAGCGCTTTTGTAGATAGATAGAACGAATTAAATTGAGTCCTCATTTTGCAATTTTCGCAATAACTAACAAGATATTAATTACTAAAAATTGTTGAATATTGGTCTTCAATAATTTTTTTTTCAAATACTATCAACAAAAATTTACCAAAAAACTACAAGACACAAAAATTCTCTTCTCATAGAACTCTAAGAATTTTTAAATAATTTTTGATCAACTTTTTAATACTGCATTTTCTTATTAGCTAACTATTTTTACATGAAAAAATACGATATTAAAAAATTCTGAAAAAATTCTCAGGATTTTATGAAAAGAAAATAAACAATTTCTGCCTCTTGCTGCTTTTTCTAAAATTGATAGTATTTGAGTAAAAAATTATTGAAAACCAATATTCAGCGATTTTTAGTAATTAATACCTTGTTAACCATCGCAAAAATTGTAAAATAGTATAGAACTTTTCGACTCACGATTAGTTTAGTCCGCTCTATCTACACAAGAGCGTTTGAAAAAATTTCAGACATCCTATATAAGTTATATAACTGTGCAACAAAAATAATTTTGGGACACCCTATATAAGTTATATAATTGTGCAACAAAAATAATTTTTTTCATACATAAAAAACTCAAGTTATTCTTAAAAATAAAGGCAAAATGTAATACAAGCGTACGTGTCGTTCCGCGATATCAAATCATTTGTGTTTTTTACGTACATTTAAAGTTTTATGCACATTTGGATAGGTTATTTCGGCCAAGGTACAAGATGAAATTTTACAATTGTTTGAAAATCATGTATTTTCATATTATGAGTACAACTTTGCTTCCGCCGTTTTCCTATAGATGGCTTTAGCGGTAAGTGGTGGTCGAAATAAATAGATCATAGACGTCATACAATAAACTTGGGCATCTGTCAACATAATCCTAGAAACATTAGTCAATTTGTGTCTGCATCATAAAGTTATTCTCGATTGAAAATGTCAA